>NC_059369.1:7687500-7907500 GCF_019703515.2 Myxocyprinus asiaticus
CCTGCAGTAAAACACATTCAGTTCATCAGTCATTTGTTGATTCTCTACTGAGCGATGGGGAGGTCTTAGGTCTTATACTTGGTAATGCTTTTCAGGCCTTTCCACACAGATGCAGGATTGTTGGCTGAAAACTGGTTTTAGTCAGATTTAGTTTGATAGTTACTCATCGTTTCAACTTTGCTGCATGAACTCTCGACCGCGACTTGATCCTGCTACTTATAGCATTTGCATTCTCAATTGCAATTCTGCTATTCCATCCATTTGGTCCAGTAGACTGTATACTTGGCTGCTTCGCCATGTTATGAACACTAACTGTTTAACTACTATAACCTGTATCTCATTTGTTGTTAATTCTGATAAGCGTTATGCTAGTTCAAATCTCTCCCAGCGTCTGTTAAACTACCAAAAACTCTCCATGATATCTCCACCATTTCTGATTTCAAGATCCAACTGAAAACCTACCTTTTCATTAATTGTTTCCCTGACCTATAACTTATTTTATCTTTACTTGGTTAATTGAGGATATCCTGTCTGATATACCATTATATCTATCTTTGTGTTGTTATTTTTGTATTATGTACTAGTCTTTTACTTTGTATGTTTTCTCTCTTATGTGTTTTTTTTTCATTGTAAAGTGACCTTGAGTGGGCAGAAAGGCGCTATATAAAATAAACATTATTATTATATTAACTTTATCTCTTGTGAATAATAATAAACCTTATTCCTCATTACACTTAATCTGGTGAAATAAATAAATACACAAAACCATTCATCTGGTGGATATATAGGCTGTAAAAAAACTCAGTTTGGTAAGTAAATAATTATAAAGCATTGGAACGGAGCCAAGTCTCTGTCATTTAAAAATAAGAATCTATTGTGTGTTTTGGGCTTGTTTATAGCTAAAAGTCCCACACTATGCACAAAATCTTCCATTTTTCATTCTGGACTCTTGCTGCCTTTGTGCCCGCCATAGAAAGAAAAGACCAAGAAAATCTTTTAACGTTCAATAAATCAATTTTAATAAACGATCGGCCCATTAATCGTTATCGGCCTTTTCCATCACCTTAGTTATCGGTATAGGCAAAATCCGCTAATTATAGATATCTAGAATTCAGTTTTCACTAGTGAAAATGTTAATTCTTAATAGCAGTAATTACTTTTGCATTAATACAAAATTCTTGATGTAAAAAAATGATGTAATTACTCGCAGAAATACCCATTCTTGATTTCAAAAATTCAGATCAGATCATCATGATGATGATGATGGCAAAATTGTACCCCAACATATAATTTCATGACGCTAAATTCTGATGCCCTCCGTGTCTATTAATGCCAAATGTTTTTTGTTGAAAGTAATGGGCGTGTCACAATATAGATGCTAGAGGGCACTTTTGGAGTCTATATACTGACAAGCAGGGCTCTTGCACAAGTGTCTATATTTGACATCTTTGGAGTATGAATGGATTGCAATAATAAACTTATGTTTCTTTGTTGTACAGATGATTTTTTTAAACTAATTTTGTGTGTTTGTTTAATTCCAGGGAGGAAGATGACCCAACAAACTTGAACTCATCGTATCAGGAGATCTGAGGGATTCTTCCTCTATTTACCTGGAGCACTGACAATGACCCATCCTCATCATAATCGTCGTCGTACATCTTTACCTGCTTTTTTACTTGTCCTTTACCCAAAGCATGAAACAGGACCTTTCATCAGACTCTTGTGCTGAGGGTCCATCATTGCCTTCTTCAGCAGTATTATAGTGGTTTTAATTCAGATTTTTATCATTACTGTTACAGTTCACATGACAATGTAGACACTACAACAGGGTTTGTCTTCTTTAGATAGAGAGCAATAGCACTCCACATGTAGATCACAAAGTACACTTATGATAAACCTCTTCACACAGTCTCTGCTTGTATGAAATACTGTATACACAGTCAATCCCCAAATGTACTTTCTCAAAGATAAAAGCAAACTTGGACTCTTGTGTGAATGCCTGCTGATTTTAATTCATTTTTTTTGGTTTGGCTGCCTATTAAAGCTTTATGTGTGGGATTGAAAGGGATAAATCTGTTTTTGTGCGTGTGTGTGTGTGTGTGTGTGTTGTTCTTATGTGTTGGGGTTTCATAACGTGTTTTACTGTGCTGTTTGATTTGGGTAATGCAGAATAAATGCTTCTATAAGCTGATCATGAGAGCTTCCTGTTTCCGATTAATACAGGTCTGCAAGGAAGTGTTGGGTTATTATAGGATAGCACTCCCACTTCAGCATCACCATGGAAACTGCTTATAACATCAAATGTAGTAGAGATCTGTTAGATAAGTCCACTGAGAAATAATAAACAGAGCTAGTTGCAACATTTATTTAGTGGTGCTTGCCGAGGCAGCTATTATTATTGCTCATTTGAACAAAACTCTAACCCTAAGTATTACACAGACACTTTGTATAATTTGAATGATGAAATTGTGCAGCTTCTTGATGAGAGGTGTGCTGATACTTTTCTAAAGTTAACTTAACCCTTCAGCTTTTGGAGAATATTCTAAACAACCGTTTTGTATCAAAAGAGACCCACTTGAGGACAGTAGATTTACAGCGCCTGCTTCTGATCATGTGTCATGCCCCCTCAACAAATTTTGAGCCAAGTGGATTTTGATGGTTTATTTGAATGTTCAAAAAAGTACTGTTTCTTCGATAATAAAACTGAATAATTATTGTATGTAAAACAGAATGTTAGTTTAAAACACAGTTTCAGAAATCTCTATTCACGTCTAAATTTGGTCAGTCCAAACCAGTCACAGTTTCTGTTGGGTGCACATGAGCTCGCGCTCACAGGGAAGGTCAAGAACTAAGGAAAAGTGTGGTGTCTCATTAATAAAAGCTAATAAATTGAATAAAATTATGTGCGGTTAATGTTTGTCATTTATGTCTGATCTGTGGGACGTTACAGGGTACCCATGGTCAAAGACAACCTGGAAATATCAGGGAATTTAAAAATTAAAAGTATTTACAAGGCCTGGAGAAGTCATGGAAATATTTGTAGTGAATATATATATATTTTTATAGTGTTTAACTGCTCTAAAATATTTCATGAGCTAGATATTGGTCTTGTTTTGAGTAAAACTTGCTTTTGCAATCCAGTGATTATTTTCATTGAATGAGTCGAAACAACTCACAAATCGGTCTAAATGATTCATTTGCGAATCGGTCTGAATCAAAATGATTTTAAAATTTTTTTATCCAGTAATCACGAATGCCTGGAAAGGTCATGGAAAAGTCATTGAAATTCATTGTTCAAAACAAGACTATTATAGCCAATTTCAAACAAACAGTTATTTTGCAAACCGTGTTTGTCAGTTTTAGTCAGTGTTGATCTCATCAACCAAATTACTGGCAAAAACGTTTGTTGAAGTGTTTTTTGATTTTGCTAACAATATCAAAGAAAAAAATAGGGTTAAAAGAATATTCCGGGTTCAATACAAGTTAAGCTCAATCGACAGCATTTGTGGCATAATGTTGACTACCTCAACAATTAATTTGTACTCGTCCCTTCTTTAAAAAAAATAAATAAAAAAAGCAAAAGTTGAGGTTACAGTGAGGCACTTACAATGAAAGTGAATGGGGACAATTTTTGGAGCGTTTAAAGGCAGAAATGTGAAGCTTATAATTTTATAAAACACATACATTAATACTTCTGTTAAAACTCATGTATTATATGAGCTG
Organism: Myxocyprinus asiaticus; assembly: GCF_019703515.2. Classification (NCBI taxonomy): domain Eukaryota; kingdom Metazoa; phylum Chordata; class Actinopteri; order Cypriniformes; family Catostomidae; genus Myxocyprinus; species Myxocyprinus asiaticus. The sequence goes on from NC_059369.1 coordinate 7,691,224, forward strand.
TAAAGTTGTTTAAATGGTCATTTTTACAGTCGTTTTAGATTTTTAGGGTTTGTTGACATTACATCGTCATGGTATCAAAGTTGTAAAATTGGCTATAACTTTACATAGAAAAGGTTAGTAAGTGATTTCATCAGATTAAAATCATGTTTATGTGCATATTGTTTGTCTTGTGGCTATGCTTTTGAAAAAGTATATTAATGTTTACATATTGTCCCCATTCACTTCCATTGTAAGTGTCTCTCTGTAACCCAGATTTTTGCTTTTTTTAAAGAAATGGAGGGGCAAGACAAAATACATTTTTATGGTAATCAATATTATGCTACAAATGCTGTTGAATGATCTTAACTTGTATTGAACACGGAATATTCCTTTAAGTTTCAGAATTTTTGGCTAATCATTTGGATTTTAGTGTCAAAGCAATTGGGAAAAACTGTAATGTATGTGCATGATGTCAAGTCCTTGGGGATGTGGACTCTACTTAAAGATACTTAAAGTTGCAGACACTCCACCGGTGCTCCATCCATCAGGAGGCTGTTGTAACTCCTCTTTTTTTTCCTGCTAAAGTCCACAATTATCTCCTTAGTTTTGCTGACGTTAATGTTTGTCTAGCACCAATGTGCCAGACTCTCACCCTCATCGGGGTAGGTCAGCTCGTCATTGTAGTGAAAATCACACATAAATTACAAATATGTAAATTGGAGGGAGTTGGTTATCTGAAATTCTGCCTAACCCTTAGAACCTCCTACTGTATTATCAACACAAGGAAGACACAGTTGTAATAAAATGGATTTTTATTTACAAAAAGTTAATCAAAAATAACTAGCAACAACTAGAAAATAGTACTAATATGTTAAAGAATACTGCAAATGGTTAAGAAAATAAAGTGCATAACATAATGTGGTTGAGTTGGATGTAGCTACTACTGCATAGCAGAGTATGGCTATTATTGTTATTTTATGGAAAGATAAACTGCTGTTTATCTGTTAACTAATAAGGTGAATACCTTATTTCTAATTAAACAAATAATTAAAGATTATTTGCTAGACATGTGATATCAGTTATGCAATATCTAAAGAAAATTAGATAATCATACACTGGTAGAATACACTAGTGGCAAGGTCTCTGGAAAGAGGTTTGGATGGTGATATTTACGTTCCACTTGATGATCTCTGTGATGGTGTCATCTTCCACTGGCTGTGCTGGGGTGCACTGCATTGGGAAAGGAGCTGGATTACCTTTCAACAGCCTTGAACAGGAAGAACTATGTAATGCTGATCTCCTACAGCTGTGACGTGCACAGAACGGGGGCAGCAGGGGCGCGAGCCTCTGCCCCTTTCATTCACAAATCTAAAGGTACCCATCTTGTTGTCCAGAAAAAAAGTAGAAATTTTAATCATTAAATTAAGATAGTTAAAACAAAATTTCGACAACAATTTTGTGTTATTGAGGCGAGTAGTTATTCATTATTTTGATGATTTCTTTCTGCACGGAACATCAAAAGTATGCCAAAAAAATGTCAAAAACATGGGATTATCACAGACCATGTCTGAAACAAAAGTGTAAAATATGTTGCTTTTTGTTAGGAGTATAACAGAATAGGCTATTATTTGTCAAAAAGGAAATACAAGAAAAAATACTCATATTTCATATTTTGTGCTAGCATCTATATTATATTTTTAATTTTAATTATCTACTATTTTTTTTTTCTTTGCCTTATAAGAATTTTATTGCCCATTGTACTGCACATTGGAAAATAAAACGCTTTGACTTTGGGTAAAAGATACTTGCACTCACATTTATTTTTTAAAAAGGATCACAAAACAGTATGATGGAAAATTCAAAACTTTATTTTGCAATTTCAGACCATAGTCATAAAACTCAAACCAAGGCCAAGTACTGGAAACAAACAAGTTTGTCAGTGTACTATATTCACACTTTTCCTATACTTTGCATACATATACACATGCTATATTTTGCCCCACTGAAAGGGCACTGCACCAATGTCTGAATTAAAGTACTGGCACAGTTTATCCCTGAGCTGTTTGGCTTGTGTTGTACTGTTGGTTGTGTGTGGCAGGGAGGCCTGCTGTAGGTCAGGGTCTTGTCTCCATCTTCCTGGGACATGATCTGGTCCTTCCTGGTCGATTCCCGCCATGTATAGTTCACAGCACTCTGTATGCAGAAAGTTGTGCAGAGCACAGCAAGCCAAAACAATGTTCTCCACTTTGGCAGTGTTTTGAATATTAATGGTGGTTAGAAAGACTTCGAAAACGGTTTGCTAGGATGCCAAATGCATTTTCTACCACCCTCCGAGCTCGCAAAAGCCTGTAATTGAAGATGCGTTGCTCTACAGATCGCCTGCGGTTCGGATATGGCTTCATGAGGTACTCCTTCAAGGGAAATGCCTCATCTGCCACAATGCAATAAGGAGCCAGCAGGTCAGATTCAGGAAGTGGTGCAGGGGCAGGGATGTTCGATGTTCTGTTCTCCAGGGCATCCTGCAGTGAGCATCCACCAAACACTCCACCATCTGAAATCCACCCATTGCAACCCACATCTACATACAGGAATCTGTAATTGCTGTCGACCAGTGCCATTAGAACTATGGAAAATGGATGCTTATAGTTGTAGAAAGTTGATCCAGTTCCTGGTGGGGGGCGAATGTTGACGTGTTTCCCATCCAGAGCACCCAGGCAGTTTGGGAAGTTCAACTGAGCCTGGAACCCATCGGCTACTTGCAGTCTGCTTTTGGCGTGTCACAGCCTTAAGAGTTGAGAGTCAAGAGTGAACAGAGGGTGATCCAGTGATGGGGGGTCAACTTCTCTGCAGGACCCGTTGTCTCCCAAAACGCACCTGGAAATTGTCTTTTCAATCTTAGCTGATGGCAAATGGCATTTGTAAGACCTGATCACATCAGAAACCTGGTCACATCAACATGAAGTTTCATCCCCTGTAGTGGATGAAAAGGTTTTGGAATGCCTTTGCTTGTTTGCTGTCCACTACATAGTCGTTCATGATCAAGCCCACCACTACAGTGTCATCAGCAAATCTGAAGAGAGTTGAAGCTGTCTGTGGCCACACAACCATGCGTTTACAGGGAACAATGCCGGTCCTCCCTACTCATAAAATACACAAGTTGTGTAGGGCCCCCGATCCGTCAGGGGGCCCCCATGCTGTCAAAGACGTCATAAGCAGCCAAGTACTGTTATTTGTTGTCATACAAATATTTCAACGATGCTAACAAAATGTCATGTGTTTTTTATTATTTGGGTTAAAATCACTAAATTTGTTCATTAGAATCAATTTTGAAGCACTGTAGTCTTCTAATAAGCAAATATTTTCAGCGAATGAAAACTGTATTGATCGTCCACTGTCTTATTTTCACACAATGCAATGCAAATTAGACTGTCTTACTAAAGACAACTGTGAGCTTGTTTTATGCAACAGGCTTTCTATAGCATCTTTAGCTAGTCAGACTAATTGTTAGACAGAGTATTAAATTAATGGCTATGTTTATGCAACCGGCCCCAGGGCTTGGTGATGAGTCTACAAGGAACAATCGTTTTGAATGCAGATTCTTTTATCAACAAGTAGCATTCTCACATAGTTCCCCACCATACAGTCCAAGGGCCTCATGTATAAACATTGTATGCACACAAATTGGACATAACACATCATACTTTCTAAAACATAAATACAGTATGTGCACATCATCCGCACACTCTGATCAGTGCACACTCTTTTACTGGTGTGAGGGCTTTGACTAAGAAACTGAAAAATATGATTCATAGTTCCGCTTTTCATATGCCAAATTTAGATTAAATGTATGGAGTTATGCACTCAAATTAGACTGAAATAATTGGGTAGTCATAAAATTATATTGATATAAGCTTTAAATTGAAATGCTGGTATTGAATGTGTTGCTTTTGGAAGAATATTCCTGTAGCATTCTACGTTCTTATCTTTTAATGACAGTGAGGATTGCCCAACTCATGTTAATTCCACTTGGAATAGAGCACAACTAGAATTGAGTTCCAGAAGTAAAAATCCCATTAATTTTCTCTAGAGGGAAAATGACTTTTAACGGTAACATATAAACCTTAAAGACAGACCTACCATGTTCATGAGGTCAGAGGTTGTTAATCGATGCAATATGTTAGGGATAATCGATGGTTAGGTGTGGGTGGTTGCCTCAACAATGTGCATTCAAATAGTTTAACCCATACCTAGCCATGGATTATTCTGCATGGTCACTTGCCAGCATTGGTTAGTTACAGCTGTCATTGAATTTTGCAGCACAAATTTAGACTGAAGAATAAAAATAATAGTTCACTTTATCTACTTGTCGTTAGATCTAAAGTAATGCCAGTTCTATGTCAGACACAGAGATAAAGTAGTGCAATAATATTACATATATTTGAAGGAATTAAATAAAAAGATGTATGAATATACATGTGTTTTTTGGAGACAAAAAACCCCACACTGGTAAAACACTGTGAATTTTAATGCCCAACCCAGAAATACTAACAGCCATATTATGTAGAAGGGTTGGCATTCTTAAGAACATGTAATGTTTAATTTATATTCTTTGTCATTTTACATTAATGAGAAAAAAACAGCTTTGCGGACTTGACATTTCTCTGTTGCAGACGTGATAGTTGTAAAAGGGGCACCTACATGAGGGGAAAACCATCCAAACGCCCTAAAACATCCAGACTTTGACCTCTGAGACATCGTTATGGTATCCATTAAGGCTGCACGATTGATTGAATTAAGAATGAAATCGCGATATGTCCCTACACAATTTATTAACTGCAAAAGGCTGTGTTTTATAAAACAGTCAGGACTTCAGCGATTCATGAGCAAGCGGCGCTCTCTAGCAGGTGTGTGCGGCACATGCTGAACAGCAATATTAGATGATGTTTATCCTATTGCATTTCAAATTGTTTTGTCTTGTTTTGCTGGATGCATTTGATAGGTCCCCCTCCATGCAAAACATAGCTGAATGTCAAACCACGCTATGTCTCATTATGGAGGACAGCAGAGTAGGCTCATTATTATAGAACAGTGATTAAACTGAATGGAACTACCTATATGTTTAACAGTTTTATACAATGGTCTATTCAAATAATCGATTCTGATCGGCTAGAATGTGTGTGTTAAAACCATTTAATTCAAAGCGAGTTCCGGTCAGTTTTATGCCTCTGTTCAAACTACCTCTGGACGTGTATCAAGTGTGATGAGTCTCAGAGCTAGGATTATCCATCACATCTCACAAAACACAACATTATCAAGTCATGCAATGCCATCTTTAAATCAGCTGTGAAGCGCTACAGGAAAAACAGAAGAGAAACCAGTGTTCATCAGCCCTATATTACTGAGTCTGACCCGGAGATAATTAGAACTACACATGTGCTTTCCTCTTATACTTTCCTCTTTCCTCTTGGTTTGACATTCAGGTATGTTTTTAACAGAAAGGGAGAGAAGGAAACCGGGACCTATCAAGATGATTTGAATTGTCATAATAAACATATTCTAAAATTGCTGCGCTTCTCAGGACACACCCTCTAGAGGCCGCCGCTTAATCACATATCACTGGCTGAAGCGCTGAATGCAGACTGTTTTAAAAAATGCAGCCTTTTTTGGCTTAGCAATCATGCAAGGCCACATTGAAATTTCATTCTTAATTAAGTCAAATGTGCAGCCTTAATGGATACCATACTGATGTCTCAGATGTCAAAGTCTGCAGGTTTCAGAGTGTTATGGTCGTTTTTTTCCCGTCATCATATAAGTGCCACTTCTACTACTGACATGTCCACAATGCTGGTTTTTTTCTCATTAATGTGAAAATGAAATTAAATATTACATTTTCTTTGGAGTGCCAATCCTATTTTGTGGCTAGTATTGTTTCTGGATTGTGCATTTAAATTTATTCAGATAAATGTAATATTATCGCACTACTTTATCTTAGTGTCTGATTTAGAAGGGGCCGAACTCTAGATCTAATGACCCGGAGACAAAGTTTACCATTATTGTAATTTTTCCAGTCAAAACTTTGCATAGAGTGGTTCTTCACCTCCACGTCGTGCATTAAAATCATTTGACACACACCTAGCCGTGGATTATCCCTTTCTTAACGCACTCATTACAACCAATCAGAATCTAGTATTCGAATAGACCATGGTATAATGACACTGAATTAACATATGATCTTTGTAAATGACTGTTGTTTCACTGAATAAAAAGAAAGAATTTGTAAAATCTGGAAAAGGATTTCAGAGATTCACTCAGTAGTGCTCTGAATAGAGAGGCAAGCTTCAGAAAGAATGAGGATGTAGACATTAACCTGAACAAACTAGACAACCTAGACTGTTGGTCACAGAGACATTTATGCAAACACATACTGTACAAAAACAAACAAATAAAAAAAATTTTTTTTTAAATGTTCATGAACATCTTCATGTATGTCTTAATGTATTTCTGTGTTCTTTGTGTTTTACGTTTTAACTTTGTTCATGGTGAATCTTGAGCCCACATTTATTTCTGAATGTTTTATGCTGTCTTGTACAATGACGATTAAAACTTTTTCAGTAGACCATTTTTTTTTTCCATTTAACATTATCTGTAGAAATATTGAATTAGTGCTCTGACAAATAAATGTGCATTACATTTTTATTGTGGTGAATTTGTTACTTTTTCTGTGTGAGACTGACAGTGCTAGTGTTTTTTTTTTTTTTTTATTAGTTTTTTTTTTTAACTGTGAATGTGCATTAAATAGCAGGTGAGTCACATCTTACAGATAAACCAGTTTTGCACACATCACTCAAACACAGAACCAGGAAACTACTTCAGTATTTCACTTCAGAGAAAACAAAACTTAAGTGCAGTGTTGCTGTTATTTGTCTCTCTGTCTGTGTTTTCATGCAGTGAAATTGCAATATTTCAGTGACTCAGGATCAGTTTAGTTATTCCCTGTGGACACAGTTACTGTATGAGGAGGCCGATTGCAACACCTTTAGTAAGCCACTGGCGCCCCCCCCCCCTTTACATGGCTCCCCTATGCATTGCATACCTTGCATATATGGTTTTTGCGCCTCTGGCCATCAGACTGAAATTTTGAAGCTCCAAAATCCACTTAAAGGGAGCATAAAAGTAATCCATATGACTCCATTGGTTAAATCCATGTGTTCAGACACGATATGATTGGTTTGGGTGACAAACAGATCAATATTTAAGTAATTTTTATCATAAATTCTCCTCTCTGCCCAGTAGGGGGCGATATGTATTAAGACTGTGAATCACCAGGGGGCCTGGGTAGCTCAGTGAGTATTGACGCTGACTACCACCCCTGGCGTCGCAAGTTCAAATCCAGGGTGTGCTGAGTGACTCCAGCCAGGTCTCCTAAGCAATCAAATTGGCCCGGTTGCTAGGGAGGGTAGAGTCACCTGGGGTAACCTCCTCGTGGTCATGGTTCTCACTCTAGCATGAGCCTCCACATGCTGGGAGTCATCGCGGTGTCATGCACAACGAGCCACGTGATAAGATGCACTGATTGACGGTCTCAGAAGCGGAGGCAACTGCCACCCAGATTGAGGTGAGTAACCACGCCACCACAAGGACCTACTAATTAATGGGAACTGGGCATACCAAATTGTGAGAAAAGGGTATTTAAAAATAATAATAATAATAATAATAATAATAATAAAAAAGGCTGTGAGTCACCAAAAACAGAGGAAGAAGAATGGGAAAGTGAAATGGAGATTGACTGAGCAGGGAGGAGAATATATAGTAAATAAAGAACTTAAATATTGATCTGTTTCTCAAACACACCTATCATATCACTTCAGAAGACACTGATTTAATCACTGCAGTCATCTAGAGTACTTTTATGTTGCCCTTATGTGGACTTTGGAGCTTCAAAGTTTTGGCACCCATTTACTTTCTCTTTGTATGGACCTACAGAGCTGAGTAATTCTTCTAAAAATCATGTGTTCAGCAGAAGAAAGTAAGTCATACACATCTGGGATGGCATGAGGGTGAGTAAATGATGAGAGAATTTCATTTTTTGGTGAAGTATTCCTTTAAAACCTCATCTGAATATGACACAATTGTACTCGCTTTTGGCATCCCCAGCTGGACATTTCTCTGGAAACCTGCAGCCAAACATGTTATACAGCATGTACATTTTGAATTGCAAAAATGTTGTCATGTTCATGTAAATTTCATGTGTTAGATGTTATTTTCACCCCTAATTAAATACTACCATACAGTACAGGGGCATCACTGCAGCATGTGTATTGTGTTTAATTAGAATCCCACAAACCTTTTATTATAATTAATATAAGAACGGATCTCGTTCCCACTCCCCATCCTCCAATACCAAGTTCAAATCTCTTTCCCATCACCTCTTAAGAGCTGTTAAGGCTCTGTCACCCAGACTCTGAATAATACATTGACACTTCATGACCCTTTCCAAAGGCTGTAAGCACCATACAAAAAGTGTCTGCAGCCTTAGGGGGCTGTGTACCACCACCAAAAATAGTACAAACAAACGTCACAGCAAATCCCAAATTGCTGTTATATTTTCAAATGATCTCAAAGCTCCATTTTCATAAAGGTCACCAAATGTAGTAACACCCCTCTCCATCCATTCTTTTCAGCAAAAGGGGGACTTTTTAATATAACATAATTTGGGGTTCAGCCATATTCTTGAGTAAACATTTAGGTTAGTATCAAAATTTAACATACGAGAAACCTTTGTCCATACTGAATGTAAATGTGAAATATTAGGTGAACAATGCATGTTTACTTCTCTATGCAATTTAATAGAAAGACTTTGCTATGGTGAGATTGGGGTTTGGAGATTATCTTTTCTCTATATGCAGCAACATCTCTAAACACACCAAAGCATGATCTGAAACTAAAGTGTTCCCAATTGAGCAATCAGTGGCAGATGGAATCAGTGACTTAGATATAAAAAAAATCTATTCTAAAGTAAATCTTAAGAATTGATGAAATAAAGGCATAATCCCTCCCAAATGGATTCAGAAGTCTCCAAATATCTGTAAGACCAATATTTTTACACATCCTCTGTAGTGTATACATTGCTCTAAAGGGTCTACACACTTTTGCATCACCTTGATCAAGGACAGGATCCATTAACAGATTAAAGTCTCCACCCAAAACTATATCATGGAAGATCCCAGCTGCCTGTAACTTTCAAGATCTCAAGATCTATAAAAAAGTTCTGATCATCAGCGTTGGGTGCATAAATATTAGCCAATATACATTTTGTCCCTGTATCTCAGCCAAAACAATAATGATTCTTCCTAAATTATCTTTAATCAGTTTGAGACATTTAAATTGTAAATGCTTACTTATCAATATGATGACTCCCTTGCTCTTACTTGAACCAGCACAGCAAAACACATACCCACCCCATGCCCTCCCAAGTTTTTCAGCTTCCTGTGAAGAAAGGTGCATTTCTTGAAGGAACACTATTTAATATTTTTTATGTTTAAGAAAAGATACAACCTTCTTACTTTTTAAAGAGTGCCCCAAGACCATTAACATTCCACGTGGAGAGAAAGATTTTACCTATATTAAAATGTGACATACTGACATTCAAAGACAAAATGTGTACCCAAGGCAAAATTATATAGACCACTTTCCAACATTGATGTAACCATAAAGTCCTGAACAACCCACAGAACAGAGAAAGATGCGTTTCAACCTTGCGCATAATCTCAACTGGTGTCCATCTCCGGAAGTCCAACAATCCATGCACGCTCACATGATTTTCTGTGACACAATTGCTACCAGATTGCTCAAATCCGGAATTTTTAAAATTTTATTTTATCTATCTATTTATTTATTATGGAAATCGTGCTATTTAATTGTACATAAATGTATTAAATAAAATAAAATAGGCCCCAGCAAATAATAATATTCAATAAGTCAAAAAAGGGAGAAAGAAAAAAAAGGAGAGTAGAGCGAGAGCCAGTGGGCAGCCAACAGAATAACAAGCCCTCTCAGACTGCCTCAGCAAAATGTACGATGTGTATTTATTATTGTTGATTAAGTGCAGGCAAAATTACCCACTCACTCCACTGATTTAATGAAGGCCATTGCTTGTCGTGGGCATGTAATAGTCTTGCGACCATCCTTGGTGTCAGTTCTCAGTTTAGCAGAGTAAGCAATGTGAAGATCACCTTCTGTTCGTGCAGAAATTTCTTACACTCTTTAAATCTGTCCCGTTTCGCTTGTGTAGCACTGGCGAAGTCCGGAAAAACCATAATGTTGTAGTCCTCCCAGCACAACTTGCCTTTATTCCTTTCTGTTCGTAGAGCAAAGTCTCTGTCTACCGACCGCAAGAATCTTGCCAGGATCAATCAGGGTCTGTCACCTGTTTTGGGAAACTGACTGAGAGCTCTATGCATGCGCTCTATCTCGAGTTGGCGGCCCACTGTGTCGATCAGATTCGGAATGAGCCCATCCAAAAACATGACCATATCTTGACCTTCGTTTCCCTCAGGGATTCCAACTAACCGAACATCACTATGTCCGCTCCGACCCTCCACATCCTCCACCCTTTCCCACACCTAGTCCACATCAGCCCATGTGGCAGGTGGACCATCCCGCAGCTCCCCCCGGCCGCCCCCAGAAACTCGACCCACCTCCCCAACCCCGTCCACTCCTGTGATCAAGGTGGAAAGCACTGTCCCCACAGGCGCGGCCACCTGTTGCACCTTCGCGAGGCCCCCCGTGGCAGCCGAGATCCCCGTCAGTGGCGCACAAATGCTCGCAACATCCTGACCCACATCATGAGGCCTGCAGTCACCACCAACCACACCCCCGCAATCCCGACACTGTGAGACACCAGGCGTGCGTGAACGTAAGAGCCTTTTAATGTCCCCACAGGCTGACGATTTCAAATGTTCCAACATCCTACACTCCCAGCACAGTTTAACTGTCAAAAATATTTCAGTTCTCACCGGTTAATATTGATTAAAAGGATAATTGTAACAAAGTGAAGCGGAGCTTTCCACCAAGCAGCCTACACTCACATAGTGTCACGTGACTCCAATAATATATGTATTCTACATGTATTTCGTACTTATAAGCCGCACATTCACACAGAGTACTGAGCACCTTTAAAGGATGTATTTTGCATCATACTAGCTATTAATATGTTTTGGTTTTATATAAGAAATTCATTGTTATGACAAAAGCAAATATCAAGGGGCTATAAAGCAAGAATAAGAAATCAGCCAATAAAAGCTTAATAAATACTTTATAATGCCAAACAAGTCCATAGCTAGTCACTTACATGTGTAATTGTAAGGACTCAAGATGGCGCCGAGTATGGCTGCTGCGTTGCGAGCTCCGACACAACATAGTAATGTTTTGTTTGTTTTGTTCACAATTCTTATGTTTTTTGTCTTGGATGTTGTCTGCCTTATTGTCTACGACAGACAAACACTTTTGGACATTGGTTCAGCAATCTCACACCGTAAACCGGACTTCACATTCCTCAATGCCGACCCGCTGTTTACAAACACGCAAGCGGAGCCCTTTGTCTGGGCAGCATGGCTGCGGAAATGCAAAAGGAAAAGGGGAAACAGAGCCGGCGTTCTCATCAGAGTAAGACGCCGCGCAAATCGACCCCCGCTACCCACTATTCTACTGGCAAATGTTCAGTCTCTGGATAACAAGCTCTGCGAGCTGAAAGCATGGATCTCTTTCCAACGAGATACAAGGGACTGCTGCATTATCTGCCTTACGGAAACTTGGATGTCTGCGGAGATTCCAGACTCAGCCATTGAACCCGTGGGGTTCTCCGTGCACTGAGCGGACAGAGCAAAAGACCTCTCAGGTAAAAGCAGAGGTGGTGGTGTATGTTTTATGATCAACAAATCCTGGTGTGATCAGAGGAACGTACATTCTATCAAGTCTTTCTGCTCTCCTGATCTGGAATTTCTCATGCTTCTGTGTCGACCATTCTGGCTACCGAGGGAATTCACAGCGGTCATTATCACAGCTGTGTACATTCCCCCACAAGCCGACACAGACCAGGCACTCAAGGAACTGTATGGGATTATAAGTGAGCAGGAAACCGTGCACCCTGAGGTGACCGGGGACTTTAATAAAGCCAGTTTAAAATCAGTCGCACCAAAATATCACCAGCACATTAGTTTCAACACACGAGGGGACCGGGTTTTGGACCATTGCTACTCTCCGTTCCGGGATGGCTACAAATCCCTCCCCCGCCCACCATTTGGCAGATCGGACCACTCTTCCATTCTGCTTCTGCCCGCTTACAGGCAGAAATTGAAACAGGAAGCACCCACCCTCAGAACGATCCAGTGCTGGTCAGACCAATCAGACTCTACGCTACAAGACTGTTTTGATCACACGGACTGGGAGATGTTCCGATCCGCCTCTGATGATGACATCGAGCTTTACGCTGGAAGCGTAATGTGTTTCATCAGAACGTGTGTAGAGGACATGTTTCCGACCAGAACAATACGGATCTATCCGAATCAGAAGCCATGGATTAATAGCGATGTTCGCGCGGCACTTAATGTGCGGCCCTCCGCTTTTAATTCCGGGAACGCGGAGGAGCATAAACAAGCCAGTTATGCCCTCCGAAAAATCAGAACCGCAAAACACCAGTACAGGAGCAAGATTGAAGGACAGTTTAACACCACCAACTCTAGAAGCATGTGGCAGGGAATTAACATCATCACGGACTTTAAAGGGAATAAAAACTCCATGAACACCGCTGCCTCTCTGCCGGATGAGCTAATACTTTTTATGCTCGTTTCGAGGGAAATAACACCGCCCTCGCGGAGAGAGCTCTCGCGGCTGAAGCTACAGAGGTTAGTTCACTCTCCGTCTCTGTAGCGGATGTAACCCGATCCTTCCGACGGGTGAATATCCGCAAAGCCGCGGGCCCAGACGGCATTCTGGGCTGCGTCATCAGAGCGTGCGCGAACCAGCTGGCTGGTGTTTTTACAGACATTTTCAACCTTTCCCTCTCTTTGTCTGTAGTCCCCACATGCTTTAAAACATCCACCATTGTGCCTGTTCCAAAACAATCAAAAATAACTTGCTTAAATGACTGGCGTCCTGTTGCTCTGACCCCCATCATCAGCAAATGCTTTGAGAGACTAATCAGAGATTACATCTGCTCTGTATTGCCTCTCTCTCTTGACCCATTGCAGTTTGCTTACCGAAACAACCGCTCCACTGATGATGCCATTGCATCTACAATACACACTGCTCTCTCCCACCTGGAAAAAAGAACACTTATGTGAGAATGCTGTTTGTAGACTACAGCTCAGCATTCAACACCATAGTGCCCTCCAAGCTAGATGAGAAACTCCGGGCTCTGGGCTTAAACAGCTTGCTGTGCAGCTGGATCCTGGACTTTCTGTCAAGCAGACGCCAGGTGGTTAGAATAGGCAGCAAAATCTCCTCCTCACTGACCCTCAACACTGGAGCCCCACAGGGCTGTGTTCTCAGCCCACTACTGTATTCCTTGTACACACATGACTGTGTGGCAACACATAGCTCCAATGCCATCATTAAGTTTGCTGATGACACTACAGTGGTAGGTCTGATCACTGACAATGATGAAACAGCCTACAGAGAGGAGGTGCACGCTCTGACACACTGGTGTCAGGAGCACAACCTCTCCCTCAACGTCAGTAAGACAAAGGAGCTTGTGGTGGACTTCAGAAGAAAAGACAGAGAACACAGTCCCATCACCATCAATGGAGCACCAGTGGAGAGAGTCAGCAGCTTCAAGTTCCTGGGTGTCCACATCTCTGAGGAACTCACATGGTCCATCCACACTGAAGTCGTTGTGAAGAAGGCTCATCAGCGTCTCTTCTTCCTGAGACAGCTGAGGAAGTTTGGAATGAACCGCCACATCCTCACACGGTTCTACACCTGCACTGTAGAGAGCATCCTGACTGGCTACATCTCCGCCTGGTACGGCAATAGCACCGCCCACAACCGCAAAGCACTGCTACCATCAGGTAGGCGGTATCGCAGCATCAGGACCCGCACCAGCCGACTCCATGATAGCTTCTTCCCCCAAGCAATCAGACTTCTGAACTCTTGATCTCCCACGATCAAATACATCAGCACTGCACTTTATTACTCTTACTCTTATATCTCACACCGGACTGTCATAAATTATATTATTATTATATTATATTTTCTCTTAACAACTGACTATCAACCGACAGCCTGAATGTCAATACAGTACAATACTGTACATTCTATATATATATATACTTTTTTATATATTTTTATTTTTTATTTTTATTGAATAATGTGTATCTATATAGTGTGTATTGTATACTGTACAGTGTATGTTATTATTTGTATATTGTTGTGTGTAATTATGTGTATATTAGATTTTAAATTGTGTTGTGTTAATTTGATGTTATTGTAAATTGGTATATGTCTCATCACTGTCACGACTGCTATGTTGCTCAGAACTGCACCCAAGAATTTCACACACCATTGCACTTGTGTATATGGCTGTGTGACAATAAAGTGATTTGATTTGATTTTGATATGATTTGATAATTATTAGTCATGAATTACTGTGTAATTTCTGATCCCTAAACTAAAATGGCTAATAAAAACACAAACCAGCTGGAATAGTTTATAATATTTTTTCTTTAATTACAGTTTGCTCAAATATACTCTTTTGGAAGTTCCCCCGGACTCTTAATATCATTGATGAAGGTCAAATATTCCCATCTGCAGCAGGAATTGCACTGCACCTAAAAACAACTGGGAACATTTATTTAAATGTAACATTTATTTTACAATACAAGTATGTCACTGCTACTCTTGTGAATCTGTACAATTTCCCATTGTGAAGATGGCATGTTGAAAGCTTTGCAATGGTCATCAACAGTGGTTCTTTGCCTTCACGTCATCCATTAAAATCATTTAACGCACAGCTAGTTGGGGATTGTCCCTTACGTAAACAATTTCAAAAACATCTTAAAATTACTGTAGACTAAAAATATCTTTGTATTGTTTCACCTGTTTGACGGAGTGTAATGGTTAGTGGCAGCTAATCAAAACTGCTCATTATTGCGCATTATTGAGCTCTCCGTTACTGGGTCCCACTTTACAGGATATTTAAATGGTTCTGTAATTAATTTGTATTAGCAGACTGACAGAATATCTGACCAATCAAATGTATTATTTTCACCTGGGGTGTTGGCCGTGAGCAGTCTACACCTTCACAGCTATAAGGGGAAGGCCTTACGCATTAAATTTTCCTTCCTGCCGCTGCATTTGTGTTTCAGCCTGAGGCTGATGGTGAATATTGGAACATGTCCAGCTACAGACAGATAGAGCAGTCTTAAAATCTATGGAGCATTTTACAAGGACGAATCCAAGTGACATTTTTTTCTTCAAATGAATTGGCTACCGGTTATTGAAAACTTTCCTGCAGTGTAAAAATGTGAAAATAAAAATTCAGCCAGCCTTTCCTCATGTTGTTCTAAACCAGTATTATTTTCTATATTCTGTGAAGAAAGGAGATATTTAGCAGAATGTCTGAGCTGTTCTTTTCCACAGAAGAAGTTACCTATTCTTAAAGCAGGCAATATTTTAAGATTGTACTTAGCAATTATCAAACTCTGTAAGTCAAGTCAATTAAAATGTATTTAAAGTAGCAACACGCCTTTAGTGAGAAATGGAAGTGTAAGCAGTAGTTCTGTCAGGGAGACTTACGCGGTACACGTCATCAGTTCATACATTATTTCCTTTAACCAATCACTGTTCATCTCTTGCTTTAAAGGTCTGCCAGCAGCCAACCACTCTGCTGCCTTCAAGTGTCAACATGGCAACCGCCTCCTCCCCACCACCACCAGCAAGTCTTCGTCTGACGGTGGGTAGGCTCCTCGCCCCTGCCACTTCCCCGGCAGGATTTGATGGTTCACTAAAATTTTCCCGGACCCTCACATGTGGGCTCACGCCAAAGAGACTTTACTTTATTATTTTACTGTTTCATCAATAAATTGTTATTCCCTTTATGCTATGCTGTTCCGAGTGTTTCTGATAGAAATAAACCCATGATGACTGAACACATTACAGGAAAGATCCAACTGGTGATTTGAACCCATGTTGTTGTGACTGGACCAGAAATCACAAACAGATATAGTGACTTTAAAAAAGTTAATCCATGGATTAGCAAACACCAGAGGGGAAAAAAGTAAGCAAAAGTTCCCAAAAATACTTTTAAATAAATAAATAAAATAAAACTCACTGCTTCATTTAATGACTGAACAATGTCAAGGAAAACATATTAAACTAACAGGATGCTAAAGTATCTCAAAAGTGAATTAACTTAATGAATAGTAAAACATGGTCTTATTTGAACCTGATTTCATCCTTTAAATCATTATTAAATCCCAAGATCTACTAAACACAATACTTGATACATGACACATTTATTAACAGTTCAGCTACATAAAGACCTTTATTTTCATGTTTAAATTTCACATTTAATGATTCTGGTTTGTTTTACCTCCATCAGATTTCCATCGGTTCACTCTGGATCCAAACACAGTAAATGAACACATCTATCTGTCTGAGGGGAACAGAGCGGCTTCTTACACTCACATACGCCAGCGGTATCCTGATCATCCAGACAGATTTGATCGTTTACGTCAGGTGTTGTGTATAGAGAGAGTGTGTGGACGCTGTTACTGGGAGATTGAGTGGAGTGGGAAAAAAGGTGTGTTTATATCAGTGTCATATAAGAGCATCAGCAGGAAGGGAGGTGATGAGTGTGGATTTGGAAATAATGATCAGTCCTGGAGTTTGAAGATGTGATCTGTGTAGATGTTGTCAGGAAACTTATTCTGGCAATAAATCTGCATATAGTGAGTGAGCAGAAGCTGACAATGTTTTATAACTTTCTAGTTGTGAGCTGAATGACAGTACAGTTTTATAAGCAATGTAATGTATAATTTTTCCATGTTTTTATTTATTTATAATTTCACAGGTGTTTCTGATGTTTTATGTCTGTGGAAAGCTAGCCTGTAGCTCTGGGCAACAATTATACCTGCCAGAGCTGTTTGAATGTTCAGTGTTTCATTATAAAAATAAAATAAAAATAATACTAATAAATTATGGTCCTTTGATTTATATTTCCAAATTAAAAAAAAAAAAAGAAAAAACATCACACACACAACACACACGTTACATAATTAAAGAAAGGCAATGTTTAATTGATTTTTGGAAAAGTCACAATATTTACATTTAAAAATACTCGATTTTTGTGAATCTATAGCATGTGGAATATACAGTCAAAGAATGGAGAAACAGAACCCAGAAAACCAAACTTAAGAGAGAGAAGGGAGATATAAAGACTGCCCCCTATAGACTGGGTGACACAACAAGAACACAACAGGAAAGCAATTAACTGACAATAAAAGTTTTTTTTTGTTGTTGTTTTTTTTGGTTGATTTAGAAACAATAATACAGGTTAATTTTTTTTAAATAAGACCAAATGAAGAGAAAATGCTATGTAACATACATGAATGAATATTACAGATATATGTATATGATGCTGTAAAGGTCTATTGCAAAAGAGGGATGAGTGCAAAAGCTACTATTTTACACTGATTTGTAAGTCATACTACCAAATTCACTGAATTTCAGACTTCTAGGTAGCAAATGCTGTTATTCGGTCCTATTGAGTAAGAAAACTTACAACTCAGATGTGACGTGTGGACCATCTAGCATTAGACTGTGTTCTATTGCTGACTGCACTGAGAGGATATTGCCTTCAGGAGAGTATTATTCTGCACAAATACTGTCTGAGTTGCAGACTAAATCTTGTTTATTAGGAGTTAAAGCATTAGGATCTGTGTTAGTATGCCCAGTTGAAGTATTTAGTACGTAGTCTGTTACAATATTACGTGAGAAGCAGGATTAGTGGCTCCTATAGGCTCCCGTAGATTCTCTTGATGACATCACCTTCATCTTTGGCGATGATGCCCTTATCGATGTACGCATCCACCTGCTGATCCATGAAGTCCCTCAGTTTGGAGAGGTCGTAATCTTACAAGCACAAACAGAGAGAACATCACAGGAGAACTAATCAGTATATAGACATTGAGCTAAATTCACTTGTATGCAATGCAGAAACATTTATAAATCCCAAACATCATAATCTACTGAGCAATGTGGGAGGGACGTCACATGATGTTTGCTTTCTGTCTACAAATGCTGTTGTCGTTAACACGGCATGTTAAAAGAACCATGGATCTGTTAAGGCCCCTGCACACTTCATACGAAATCGAAGAACGAACGGGTGTGATGTCATTTAGAACAAAAACTGGCCAAAACAAAGTTGTTTTTGAGTTTGTTTCAGTATTTCGTAACAGCTCTCCAGCGTGAATTTTCAGGAAAACTTCCAACCGGCTGCTAAACACCTTACTGTCATTGGTCCACGTCATTGGTAGGTGTGACTTGGAGCTCCACCTACTTTGAGGCCGACAGCTTTTTCCTATTTAGTAAGTTAAGATCAGTCAACATGAACACACTGGTGTGCATGGTTATTAGCGAGCTGGTGCAAACTTGCCTACATCTGTACGATCGTTCGCGCAGAGATATTTTCCAAGAACATGTCATGAGGTTTATTTGTTGAATTAGTCTACCAAAGAACTCAAATATACTCAGATACTCTTAAGTGCCCATTCACTCTGTTTGATATGCTGCTTCACTCATGTGCCGTCTGCAGCGATAGCCATTCACACATCTGCCCAAAGTTATATTTGCCTATCATCATTCTTTAGTCTCTGTTCTACCCATTAACCTTCTTTTATTCACCCATCTTTTGTGTAATCGGTTCATATTATGGCTGCGTATAGCATGTAAGCGCATAAGCACCATGAATTCAGAATGTGAACAAGACAAATTATGCATTATATACTGCATATGTATTACTTAAAATCATCACTGAGAAGTTAAAAAAGTTTATTTTACTGATCTTGTGTGCATCATTGCTCAGCTGTTTCTAACTCCTTTTTGGCTCTGAGAGAAGAACGAAGAACACTTTGCCGTGAGTGTGCCCGGGCCTTTACTGTGAGTATGTGTGTGGCTGTGTACGGAATGGAATACTAGCATACTGCACAGTATATACTTTACTGCCTACAATATGTTTGGTGGTGCTTCAGGCAAACGTCATTTTGGCTGTGTTCGGAATAAAAGTACTACCATAATATTCTTATTATTTGCACTGTATCTACATAGTGCAGAAACAGTAAGGGTGGGTTGCACCAACAAGGATTAAATTAAGGAGAGTTTAGAGCTAATCCAGGGTTTGTTGATCTAAGTTTTATTTTAATTTGAGTTGTGTTACACCACTTAATTTTAAATACGGTTTAACAAATCAGAGATTAAATTTTTAATCCACGATTAAAACGGTCACCTGCAATTTATTTTGTCCACCATGATGGATTCGGAACTTAGCTGTAGATCGTTAGTACACAGGGCCGATCAACCTGTCGCTTGTAACCGCTCTTGTTTAATGCCGAAATTATGCTCTACTCTCACTTCTCTTTGAGAGACCCTTCTCTGTCCGGTGTCTCTGCATGTAAAGGATGGGGAAGCAGGTAATCGCGCTGCCACCAAGACGAGCTGCCGCACTCGCACAATGAATTTGAAAGCATACATTGTGGCCAACGGCCCAACATTTCGGACCATAATAAACATAAATAATATGATAAACGTCTCTCAGAGGGCTGATGGCACACAGTTCGTTTACCCAGTCATTCATGTTTAATTGTAGGTCCATTTTTCATTTAAACCACCTCAGCTGCAAGTTCAAAGTTAATCCCTAACTGAGATTTAAATAAGAGTTTAAAATATTGGAGCAACAGGATTAAAGTTAATTCAGATTGACTGTGAAATCTAAATCAGGATCAAATCGATGGTTAAAATGTAACCCTGATTATTTTTAAACAAGGTTTAAAGTTTGATGCAACAAAATTATCAGATAAACCTTGATTTAATCTAAATTTAAGATTAATCCTTGTTGGCGCAACCCACCCTAAGAGTAGTAGTATGCATTTCTGAACATAGCTTGTAATAGCCATATGTAGGGTTAAGAATTTAAAGAAACCCCTAACACTAAAGGTGCAAATATACTTCTAGTTAAATGGGTGTAATGTCATTTCAAACTAAATCTGGCCCAAGATTGTTGTAGAGGTTTGAAACAGTTTGCCAGAGTGAACTTTCAGGGAAACTTCACACCGGCACACTGCCATTGGTCCACATTGGTCCACATCATCCATGGGTGTGACACACCTACTTTGATACTACATCTTTATCTATTTAATTTCTTCACTCAGTCGAGATCAGTCAACATGAACACATTGGATTGCAGAGTTGTCAAGCTGGTGCAAATGTACCTACATCTGTACAATTTAGGACTATCAATCAACAAAATAATTGAATCGAATTTATTGCATGATGTCTCAATTAATCGCAATTAATCGCATATATTAATTATTACTGAAAAATTTCTCCAAATAAAGATCATTTAGTAAGTAATAAATAATAATAAACATAATACTATATAACTTTAATTTAGATATTCAAATGCATTGCATTATCAAGGGAACACACTACAAATAAAGTATTGCACTGTTCAATTAGTTAGTTATCATATTAGTTGATGTTTTGCATGTAGTCTGTTGAAGAAAAACTTCACTGTGATTGTGTTGGAGCCCTAAGTATTAAACTTTGAAAGTGTTGGCACTGCATTTGTCTGCATGCGTTTGAGTAATTTGTGTGGGCTGTAAGTTGCTAGATATCAGCAGAGCATGTGTGTTTGGCATGTTTGGTTGCGTGGGCTCTGGCAAAATTTATAGCTGAAACCAACAGTGTCTTCCTACACTACTGACCATTAAATGTGAATAAGAAAGAGGACAGTCCTCACACACAAACACAAGTGCTTCTGTCTCAACGACTCTTACTATGTCTGTATCTTTGAGATTATTCAACGTGGGATGAATGTGGCTGAAAGACAGATCTCTAATGTGACTAATATAATCAGAATGGAATGCAAATTTGAAAAAAAAAAAAAAAAAGATTTGGTGCTTCTAAGATTTGAGTGTTTTTCCTGTATTTTTAGAACCTCAGGCCTATTTGTGTCTAGTTTTCAGATGCAGATGACTAAGGCACGATGTGCTAGGGTGGCGTACTGTAGAATTATTAAGTAATATTCCAGGCTCAATACAACTTCAGCTCTGTCACAGTATACCTGGTGATGATAATCTCGATTATTTTAAAGTCAAGTTATTTGTATTTGGAACAACATGAGTAAATGGAAAATTTACATTTTTGGCTGAACTGTTCCTTTAAGAGCTCAAATATGTTTGGGGCAACTGTATCTGTCATGTTGCATTTACTAACAAAGTGAAAAAAAGCATAGAAAATACAACCCTGAAAGCAAATCTGGCTTTAAATTGTTCTCAAATTGATCTAATTTTCAGTGCTAATTGCTTTGTTATTATACTGTATATCTAGATTCTAACAGACTGCTGCTAGTGAATCTGTTTGGAATGTGAACAATAGAACAATAGTTCTCATCTCAAAACATGCTCTCATTTAAAGAGCTGTGCACAGAACGGCTGAATAACACAAGACTGTTGCCCAGTCTCATGCTGGCAGGTATGAGGAGAGAAAAACACAGATCTTTTGTCTGAAACGCAGCACTTGTATCGCTGTAATGAAGCCAAGCTCATCAAACCAATGTATATTCATGAGTGCTCTCACCCACGCTTATTTTAATTGCAAATTAAGGAACAGAAGAGTCTTTAACTTCTCCATCTCAACCTTTCTTTAAGAAAACCCTCAGAAAGGGCTAAGAGAAAGAGAGACAGGCCTGTTTACCAGTTTAACGTGGAGTACAGGATAGTCCCCAAGAAACGAGGTCAATAGTATTAGTGATAGACTGATGGTGGCAATGGTTTTTGAATAAATATTGTGTTTTATTCCAGCAACTTGTGCATGTATCATTTCTATATCATCTTTAAATAGTATATGATGTATATAAGCGTTATATCTGCAATCGACCACCCTGCTCAGCAATGGAAAATAGCAAAGATAGCCGCCACTGGAAAATCCAGAACGGCAGAACAAAAACATGTCAAATAGTTTTTTGTTCCCTTTTAATTTCATTTAAATGATGATCCAGTTATCAAATGAATATTTACCTTCTTTGTTGCCTTCCTTGTTGTGTTTTTTCAGCCATTCAATGTTCTTTCTGATTGCTTCCAGATAACTCTCAGACTTCCCTGGTCGACCTGATTTTTCCAAAGAAAAATCAACATAAATGATGATGAAAGCCAAAATATTAAATGACACGGATCAATATTTACTGAGGAATCCATTATTTTGTAGAGCGGGGTTTTGGAGCAAAACTACAAGTTAAAAATAACCTTAGAGGAGTGTCTTTATCATTATTTTATTTGTACACAGATATTGGTACAGGTCTATGAATAAAATCAGTTGTTTTTCCAAAGTGCCTATAACTCCAGAAGTATTCAACATATCTTAATATCCTTTTAGATTCTTGTTCAGAACAAACGTACATTTTTAAGACCCTATATGGTTCAATCCCAGAGGCTTTCAATGTGGCTCCATCTGAAAATTGTAAATAATAAATACAAAATAAAAAATGAAGCTGGGGACCTCTGGTTGAGTTGACACGGAATGACACAACTTCTCTCACTTGACCGTTGAGACAAAAAATGGCAATGATTGGAACAGTTAACAGTAGTTAAAAGTAGCAACCTGTGTACAATATGCCATTTTTTATACAGTTCTCTAGTATGTTTGATTCTGATTGATCAGTTGGGGAACTCTGTAGTCAAATGCTTTTATAGTGTATAATGACTTTTGTCCCTGTTTTTCTGTCTCTCATATCACTCCACACTCTTTTCTTCTCATATAATAGAATCATTTCAACTCAAATCAATATTTAATGCCCATGTATTATTTGTTATGTAGCTGTGTAATAAACAAGATCATGTAAAGACTAATTATAGCCAGTGTTTCCTGGAATGCTTTTCTGTTCCTCAATATTTTGCAAGACAATAAAGTGGAGAATTAACGTAGCGATTTAACATTTTGCTGTCATCAACAATAAAGCCAGATATGGAACAATTTTATGAGTGCAATCTCAGAGTTATCATCTTGTAATTCTGACAAGACATGAACACAGCATTAATGTATAATGGGTGTGCTTTAAATGGTTGATTGCTTCCTGCTTGTATGCTGTGTAGACTCCTAATGGAGCTCATGCTCTCGCTTTCCCTCTCTATAACACACACACACACACACACTGCGGTCTGGGCGTGTGTTTATCATGCATATGAAGTTTATTACAGAAGTTGCAGAGGGAGAAAATGGTTACAGAGGTTGAGGGATTCACGTCACCTCAAGTCAGAGCTGAATACTGCATTACATACAGGCTTTTCAATTTACAGTATGTGATTGTATATACTCACTGGTCTCTGTTGCAGTCTGGACATCCTTGGTTGAGTCTTTCAGGGACTCGTACTCCTTCTGCATTTTGGCCGCCTCTGTTTTGGTGTTGTCATCATCATCTGCTGCTTTTCCTGGAACGAGGGAGCAATGAAAAAACGACAGTATAGTGATGCCAGAGCTGTCTTCCCGAGCTAAGGCTTCAGTGAATGACTTTTACACACAGTTTACACGGTTGTGATCTGGGCTGGTTTATGGGTGTGGCGATGTTTTACCTGTAGGGGGCGAAATGCTGAGAGGACCCAGAGATTTGCCCAGCTTGTTCTTGGTCTGCAGGGCAATCATTGCATCCAGGTTTTCTGTGAGGAAAAAAACAAAACAAAAACAAAATATGATATCCTGTCTAATTCTCCTAACTGCAGAATGAAATGACTCATTTGTTTAATCCATAGGAGTGTTTTATTCTTTGACATAAAAGTGGTCATGTAAAGAGAAATCCAGTTTGATCTTTTGACTTTAAAGGGTCGTTGACAAAAAAGGTTGTCCGAGGTAATTTAAAATCTTTTAAGAATCAAGTTTTAAAACACACATTTTAAGGTAACAAGTAACATTTTAAACACAGTTCTTAGAAATGTAGCAATTCTTTGTAGCATTTTCAACCAAAAATGTATTAAAATATTTTCCTTGCACATTGAATACTTGAGTGTACACACTATTTAATCTTTTTTTTTTTAGTTTTCAAACATAATTTTTAAGGTAAACAATATTTTTTTACTCATGATATTCTGACTCAAGAAGATCAAGAAGTTTTCTCAGGGTTACTCAGTATGACCTCAACAAAATGTGCTATTTCATAAAAATTTTAAAATAGCATATTTGTTTTATAAACCTTCACACACAGTCAAGAGGGTCTAAATGGGTTCTCTGTTTTATTTTTTTCCTTTTGTCACATGACAAAAAAATCGCAACCTATATGTTGGTTACACTACCTGACTTTGGTAGACAAATGTTTTTCAAATATTAATAATATTTTGTATAATAGTTTCACTGCTTATTTTTTTTATATAGAAATAATAATAAAAGATTATTTCTTACTACTCATGCGAAATTGTTCATCATAGTACTTAATAGACTTAGAACTTAATAGATCCAGACAAAACAAATGAGCGTCACTTCATGGACCCCCAAGTGTTTTTGTACTATGAAAACATCCTGTGACTTTCAGAACTCAAAAATTCATCCCCAGCGCAAAATTACCGCAACTTAATAATGGAAGTTGCTGATGAATATATTAACACATGACCACCCACATTTACGTGTCAAGAGCACTATCCAGTGATTAGAAATTGGCTGGCCAATTCATGGTGATGTAATCAGAAAGTTAAATAGTTATAGTACTATTATTCCTAAACTAGCAATAAGACTAAAAAGTGGAAATATATGATCTTATGAGTTTGAGTGGCACATTTAAGCTTATATTGTTTTGTGAATCTGTCACAATGTGACGTAGACTCAATGAAGTGGCATTTATTGAAGGATGAAGCAGTGCAAACTATATTGGATCTGACAGCAAACCCGCAGCCCGTGTGCGAGTACAGCAATAAGGGCGTTTACATGAAAGTCTTAAAGGCACAAAGCAACAAATTACCCATTTAATTGTAGAATCACAGAAAGGGGAGACAAACTAAAACTAAATTATGATAAATTATGTTTTTGGTATTAAAAAAACAGCTTGACAAGTATTGTTAACATACTGTACATTTTCTCCAAATGTACCACTTTATTTTAAGAAAAATTATAAACACAAAACCTTAGTGAGCATCAATATGTTTTCAGTAGTTGAAATTGCATTTTGTGACATAACCTACAGCTGTACTAATGTTCAGCCCCATTAGAATAAATGAGATTGTATTAAGTTTATGATTATAGCCTTTGTCAACAGATATCTGCTTTCAAGAGTACATATGCAGGGTTTGCATGTACCATAACATTTGCACACTTGCGTGTCTTGGAGCTGTTTGCCATAGACAAACACACTGTCTGACTGTGGAAGATTAGGGCACAATGGCAGGAGCCTCATCTCATGTTTAAACCACAGCATATCAATAACCACTGTATCCTGGCAACACACCCTTCCATTCCATTTGATCTATACAGCATTGTCATCATGTGGCACAGGTTGCCAGAGTAACCCCATTATTACGTGGTGGAGAATTCCACATTGTTATCTGTGTTCTATCATAATGACCACGGCCATCTCGTTAAGAGAAACAGACAGAATTAATTACACGGAATGAAAGAGAGCGATAACAAAGGAGAGAACACTAGATGAGTGAAACAGGATGCTGTTTGCTTGAGCAGATGCCTTGAACATACAGTATATGGACATATCAGACAAACTGCAATTGGCTTGTGTCCACTCAAACACAGCACTGATCAAATACTATAACAAGTGCAATGGTCAGAGATGTACAGTTATAACCTTACTGAATCATCACAGGGATTGTGAAATAATAAAACTGCAGTTTCACATGACACAAAAACATAGTATCATGACAAAGAATTCGAGTTAACTCATACAAAATCATACGACTTCCAGTAGAGATCTTCTATAAACACAATATCAAATCGATACATATGCAGGTATCAAATTTTAGCTAGCCTCCTATCCAATTCTTTATTTTAAGTTAACACAAATGTGGTTATGCAATTTCGCATTTTACAAACGCCATCCACGTGTGGTTAGAGACAGGGCCATAGCTAGTGGGGTGAAAGGTGGTAACGATTCTAGGGGCCCACAGGTCCAGGGGGGCCCCACAACAAATTCTAAACTTTATTTTTTTAATAGGAAAGGGGCCCTGAGCAATATACAGTCAGGGGGCCCAGAATGCCTTGCTACGGCCCTGGTTAGAGATCAAACCAGTTATATTTGTGAATCAGCGTCACAAAAACGCCTCAAAGTTATCACTACACCAAAAGTGCATTCATAAACATTTTTGAAGCCAACTACAAAAGCAATTTAAGAAACTAAAAGTTACTTTATGGCGCTAATCCAATTGAATATGAAATGACGTGTATTTGTGCATTTTGATGCATTTGATAGACAAAACCCTTCCAAAGATATTGCGACAGATGATCAGTGTTGGGTAAGTTACTCTAAAAAAGTAATGAATTACTAACTACTAATTACATCTTCTACAGTGTAATTAAATTACTGCACTAATTACTCTGTCTGAAAAGTAATTGCAATATTTATTTCTAATTACATCCCTTATCAACCTCGACCAGATGAAAAATACAAGGATAGACTTCTTTTAATTCTTTCAAATAAATCATAAAAAATCAAATCAATTATTCATGAACTGGCCAAATAATTTAAGGGGGCTGCATTTAATTATAAAACATACATTTTAAGACATTAAATTTGGATTTGAAATACACTATTGTTTTATACAGAATTGTTCTATAGTCTATACAGTATTTAACGCAATTACATCTGAAGTAACTGTAATTAAACTACTGAAAAATTAAGAGTAATCCCTTTACTTTTTTCAAAGAAAAAGTAATTGAATTACAGTAATTAATTACTTAGTAATGCATTACACCCAACACTGCACATGGTTATTTCACACAGAGAGTGATATTTCAAAGAATAATTGAAAATGTGTTTGAGTTGGTTAGATTTGCAATGTAAAGTTAAAAATAATTGCAAACATCCCTCCAAATGCTTCTTTAGATTTGACGTAGAATCCTTCGCAGTTGGTTGGATGTTAACTTTTGGAAGGCAGAGTTTACACTGCACAGTGATGCTTTTGCCCCGTGTCTCCTTAACAATTAAATGATCTCTATAGGTCCAGTGGTTAAATGCTGAGGTAGACCACTCCATTTTCACCTGGCTGGCTAGTAGCAACACAACCCCCCCCCCCAACCCCCACCCCCCTTTCCGAAAACACTCGTAGACTTACCAAACGTATATCAGCGGTGTGCTGATTTAGAATGAAAAATGTAAAAGATTGAAAAAGGAGAGTGATTAAGATGATCAAATTATTAACAATTAACTGCCATTGCCCTGTTAATATGTAATCATGTAATTTATCAAAAATAACTGTAGTCTAATTTTGAGTATTTTAAAATGTAATTTAATCCAATTACAATCACTTGATTTTGTAATCTGATTACATAATCCTTATTACATGTAATCCATTACTTCCCAGCACTGTCCATATTTATTTATGCAACACAGATGAATGATGTATGCCAATAACCACTCTTATGTCTCATTTCAAACACCAGTGCTTTCTTTCTTCAGTCATACACAAGTTATTTTCCTACTAAAATCATGATTAGGTTTAGGGTTTTGGTGAGGGGATACAATTTATGGTTAGGTTTAGGTTTTGGGTTAGGGGTTAAACTTTGTAAGAACGCTTGTTTAAAACCTCAATATTTCTCTTTCTTAAGTGGTCCACAACAGTGATTTTCCTTTTTAAATCATGGTTAGGTTTAGGGTTTTGGTGAGGAGTTACACTTTATGGTTAGGTTTGGGGGTTAAACTTCAGAAAAATCGCAAGAATTTTTTTTTAATTATTACGACTTTTCATGAGACCAGGTTGGATGAATGGACCACAAGTAACACCTGAGACATTTGCCCTAGCGGCCACCAGAGGTCACTAGGAGTTGAGAGACTTTTAGTTTGAAGTTTTGTGTTTACCTTCTTGTGTCTCTGTTCCTGTTTCCTGCCCTGATTGTTCCCAGCTGTATCTCCTTTACCTTGTTTGCCCCAGTGTATATAATGTGCTTGCTCAGTTTTTTTTTCTTGTTACCCTACCATGTACACTACCGGTCAAAAGTTTTGAAACACTTACTCATTCTTTATTATATATATTTTTTTTCACATTTTAGAATAATAGTGAAGTCATCAAAACTATGGAATAACATAAATGGAAATATGGGAATTATGTTGTGACTAAATAAAATCCAGAATAAATCAAAACTGTGTTATATTTTAGCATCTTCAAAGTAGTCACCCTTTGCCTAGAATTTGCAGACATGTACTCTTGACATTTTCTCAACCAACTTCTTGAGGTATCACCCTGGGATGCTTTTTAAACAGTATTGAAGGAGTTCCCATCTATGCTGGGCACTTATTGGCTGCTTTTCTTTATTATTTGGTCCAAGTCATCAATTTCAAATACTTTTTTATTTTTGTCTACAAAACTAATTTCAAACATTTAAGCATACGCCTTCAGATCAAAAGATTTTTAAGATCATGAGAAACATTTCAGTCAAGTGTTTCAAAACTTTTGACCGGTAGTGTGTGTAACGTTTGTTCTGTTCCTAAGTTTTGGTTTTGTTTTGTTTTGTTCCTGTGTTTTCCAAGTGTTGTATCTGGACTAGTTTTGTTATTAAATATAAGCTGCATTTAGATCCTGCTCTTTTGACATTTCCTGCAATTGTTACACCACATTTGATGTAGAATGAGATTTGAGGGCTTCGGTGGAGGAAAAGATTTTCAGTGAGTAAAGACTTAAATTGATTTATGAAAAAACTATTGTATGTCTTCAAAAGACTTGGAGTATAATGCACACATTGTAAGGATGACTCTTATAGTATTTCTAAGGTGCATTTTGCCCTTTTTTGCCCCTGTCTCACTTCACTTTCATTATATGGAAAAAGAAGAATAGTATTTGCGTATTTCAAAGTCAAAACTGAAATGTAAATAATAATATTACGATTAGAAATGTCCAAAAAAAATATTTAAACAACAATTTCGATAGCACATTGAGCGCGTCACAAAGTGTGCTGGAGAGAACATTGCCGTTGTTGCTTTCTGACACTAACAACCGCAACAAGCACTCACCATAACATAAGAAATATAAAAATTTTAAGACATACACAAACTAAATTGAAACCCTTGCTTAAGAACTGGAGATGTTTCCTCTGTATTAGACACATCCTTCATGCAAGCTATTTTATAAAGTGGTAGGTAGTATTGGTCAAGTTACTCAAAAAAAGTAATTCACAACTAATTACTAACTACCACTCTAAAAGGAGATAACTGACATTACTGATTACTGCATTGAAAAAGTAATCACATTACTAATTACTTTTAAGTTACGTTCCAAAACACTTTTCACAGAAGAGCTTTTCTAAATGAATTTAAAATAAAAAAAGTCTATATTTTTCCTTGTTCATTGACTCGTGAGGGGTGCTCGCTCTTCAACTGTCAAAAAATGCAAACAGGTGTAAACATTAATGTAATCCATGTTTTAAATATATTCCACATGTATAATATTACTTTAGAAATATGTGTGACCCAAGTAAAGTAATTAAAAGTAATTTACTGAATTGAAAGTCAGTAACTGATTTCATTACAAGAATAAGAATTGTAATGCGCTACACTTCTTTTTGTACTAAAATGTAATTAGATTATATTAGATTAGTAAATAGTTACTTTGTAATTAGATTACACCCAACAAATGTTGTGTGCAATCAGAATAGATTCAACACCAGCCAAACACAAATGTACGAGTCACAAAGATAACATGGAACATTTTGCCAGCCAGTTAAACATAAATAAATAAATAAAATCAGCTAAAACATATGCTATATACAGTATGTCATAGAAAGATAAAAATAGTTAACACGCAAGACAACATTGCTGTGTCTCTTTCTCTTATGGGTTGGATAGAGCTGTCAGGAAGCTTGCCTTTTAAATGCAAACAAAAGCACTCACATTAAGCTTTATCTCAGGGATTCCCCACTGCCCACACACACACACACACACACACACACACACACTGACTCATCATCACTCGTGATGATTCAGTAAATTCAGGTCATCATCCAGTAAAGCTGTCTAATCCACGCACCACGGCATCCACGCACAACTCACCACACGCCCTACTGAGAGCGAGAACCATCATACAGTGATCATGAGGAAGGTAACCTATGTGACTCTATCCACCCTAGCAACCGGGCCGACTGGTTGCTTAGGAAACCTGGCTGGAGTCACTCAGCACACCCAGTCACTGAGCCATTCAGGCCCCCACACATATTTCGAAATTATTATTATGTATAGGCCTTATACATTTAAAATATGAATAATATTCATTTGCATGTCTGTTTAAGAGGAAAAACAAACATTTTCTTTGAAGTGTTTTAGAAAGTAACCTAAAAGTAATTAGTAATGTGATACTTTCCATTGATGTTATCAGCAAAATAATCAGATTACTGTACATTTTTAGAGAAGTAATTAATCATTTGAAGTGGATTACTTTTTTTTAGTAACCCAACACTGGTCCTAACTGGGTGTAACTTTCCAGCGATAAGTAAACTGTCTGTCCAGACTGAAAGCAAAAATGTTGCATGACGCCGCACAATCACGGCCAATCAGAGTATAATTAAAGTTTAATTTACAGCTAAGTAAAGCAGGATTTTGGACCTATGTGATTTTAATGATGGTGGGAATACTCAGCACAACGCCAGAGAAATAGAAACCAAGTGACCAACATAATGCCACTTGTCACCTGTTGCGGCAGATTAGGACAAAATATCAGATTTACATAGTAGAGATTTATTACTTGTTGTTTTATTGCATTGCATGTGGTTCAGACATGGTGTAAGGATGAAGACACAGACCACTGACTTGCTTTAACAAGGACTTTGGTCTTACCCAGATAAGAAACTCCTTCTTCTGGCGTGATGGTTCCATATTTGGCCATCATCTTCACGAAGTCGATTAAAGTCTTCATGATGGTGATCAGGGTCTCTCTCTCCTCTTTATCTTGCTCTGTGAAATGAGAAATAAATGGCTTACATCTACAATGGGGCTCTTGAGCAATATGTAGAAGTGTGTGTGTTCTGTTGTATTGTGGCTGTGTTGTATTGGTGTGTGTTGTGTACCTGAGTCGAGGCTCTTGAGCAGTCTGTAGAAGTTTGGGAAGAATTGAAGGTCCTGCAGTCCATCTTCAGGGTTCAGCTCGTTCCTGTCGTTGCCGTCGCTCACAGCATCCCATGAGTCGTCAGCCCTCACCGTGTCATCTCTGCTCTCCTCCTCCTGCTCTTCAGCACCATTGTCGTCATCACCAGCATCCTCATCCTCTTCATCATATCGACGGCTAGGCTTATCTTCCTCATCCTGAGGAGAAGAATACGAGCAAGCAGAGAGAAATATCAGAAAAAATGTATGTAAACACAAATTTGCACAAATGTTGTAAACACAAAATTGCTCCGCTCCAAATTTTAGTGTGCTGCATAGACAGATAAATGCTAAGGGCTCCGATACACTCACTGCGAAGTTCTTCTTCATTCAGAGCTATAAAAAAGAAGGTCAAAACAGCTGATCAATGCTATACTGTTTGCATACGTTTGGACACCGGCCACGAAGCTGAGTCCGAAGCATTTAAATATGTGACACACACTGTCCTGACAACAGACTACATGTAAAACATTAACTAATGTGACATAAAATATGTGTTATCAATGACTACATGATGAAAAACATACTATGAATATAATCCACATGTGATCAGTAAAGGAAGCTGTTTAAACCACTCAATACTGATTTAAAGTAGTATAAATGCAGTAAATAATGTGTAATTTGTCATGTTTACATTCTGCAAGGCGCTAATGCTAACACACTATTTGTGGCCATAATATGCACCAGTTACCATCTGTTATTGTATGTTATGATGAATTTTGTCAAAATAATCCACATAAGATCATGAAAAAAGGTTTGTATATTTGTTTTTCTAAAGAAAGACATTGATACTACTGCAAAGATGGGTGTATAAAAGTGTGACAAATTTGCACTCCAGTGTGTTCATGTTGACTGATCTGGACTGAGTAAAGAAATTAACTGTTAAAAGATACTGGCCTCAAAGTAGCTGGTGCACAGGGTCACGCCCAACAAATGGACCAGAAAGAAGGTGTTTAACAGGTCATTAAAGACTAATTTATACTTACTGGGCAAACAGGCTTCGCTTAGTTCGCCTACAAATGATGATGAAATGCAGTGACGTTTTTGTTCTGCCAAGGTGTTCGTTTGGTGATATTTCTCCTGTTCACGCACATCTCTGAAATTCTTGACCTAGGAGAACTCGGCTGGTTGAAGACCGTTGATGACTGGTTAAAACTAATCCTGGGTATGGTTTGGATGTGATGTCTTTTATTTACAATCACGCGTGCCAGCTGAGGAGTTGTTACCTAGGTTATTGTTGTTAAAATGGAAAACATTGAAGCCCGTCTCTCAGAGATTGTGTGGAAGTATACTTTTTTACATGATTTGCAACACAAACTCTACAAAGACAGTGGGGCCACGACAAATGAGTAGAGAGTGTTTGGAGTTTTAAAAGTGGAATGGGCCATGACAAGTTTAGTAAAGCAAAGAAGCGATACAGCACTAAAAGCGACAGTCCAAGGAGAAATAAACCTGCATTACTGGCTTTACTTGTGGCTGGAATAGAACATTAAACACCGTAACATCTCCCTAAACTAACTAATTTTAAAATGATGTCGCAGGTAGTATAAAGGCCGTCTTCGTTCGCCTAGGGTGCTTTACTTTTTCCAGGAGTAAAAAGTTTGACTTCTTCCATAGTATAAATCAGGCTTAAGTTTTCCTGAAAGTTTGCGCTGACAAACAAAAAAGCTATTTCGAGCCAATGCAACAAATAGTATATTGCCTCCTTAAGGCAGCATCTTAACTGAAATGGTACCTCATTGATTCATTAGTGAATTATTTGCATACTGTAGACTCACAAGATCCAACTAATGCTAAAAATTTTAACTTAGCACTTAGCATGATGCTATGCTAATGACACAATTCTCTAATAATCAAAAATATTGCACACTATATAAAATACTGTGCACAAAAATTGGGTGAAACAGTATTTTAAATTAGATGGACCTGTAATCCATCGACACTTCACAGTAATGAATACTAAATGCTTTATATTCTTAGTGAAGCTTTGGATTTTCACTAACCTTGTCGCAATGCATTCTAGGATTACCATATCTGTCAATGATAAAGATTTGGCCAAAATGATGTATCATATGAGGCAGCACAATTTTCGACATTGTGAAATTTTCTCACGAGGTGGTTAAATCTTTAGATATCGTACAAAGAGGTACGACTTTTATTTTCATAGAGACCAAACATCAGTGAACAAATTTGGTCACTCATTCCATACTTATTTATGCAACAAAAATGATTGACATAAGTCAATATGCTGATGTTTTCTTTCTTCTGTGGTACACAAAAGTTATTTTCGTATTAAAATCATGGTTAGGTTTGGGGTTTGGGTTATCATATGTATCAACAAATATCATCCTTTGTTGGTTCATTTATTTTTCTTTGTGAGAGTAAAAGATGTAAGTTTTTGTTTGAGCCAACTCGTACGAGTTGAGACTGCAAATTTTGCCAACTGTTTGAATTAGCCATTGCCTCAAAAGCATACTGTACCTGTGATGGCTAAAATTGTTGGCTAGATGAGCAACTAACTAGGTTTTTTTGGATCAGAGCTTGCAACTTACAAAGACAATCACTCACACACTCATACCATATTGTTCAGTGTGTCTTTAGCCATATTAACGGGGTAGTCCATACTCAGGTCTCCAATCATATTATCTTTGGCATTGTTGGTTATTAGGTCCTGCAGGGCTTCAGCAACTTCATACTCCAGCGTCTCTGCCTGACTGTCTGTGATCTGATGAACACAACAAAAGAACATTACACATTCAAATAGGGATTACAGTACAACATACTTTTTTCCATGCTATCTGTGACGTGTCAGTTATACTGGAAAGTGTTTCCTTAGAGCAATTAATACATTATGTATGATGTTTAGTGCACGGCTCATTAATACAGCAGTTATGAGAATCAGCACTGT
Organism: Myxocyprinus asiaticus; assembly: GCF_019703515.2. Classification (NCBI taxonomy): domain Eukaryota; kingdom Metazoa; phylum Chordata; class Actinopteri; order Cypriniformes; family Catostomidae; genus Myxocyprinus; species Myxocyprinus asiaticus. The sequence continues at coordinate 7,725,654 of NC_059369.1, forward strand.
GCTAGCAGGTTTTATGATTTTATGTTAAGGGCTTACGCTGAATTTTAACAGTCAAATTGAGTGTTAGTTAAAAAGTGAATCTCTTACTAGGCCCAGCTTGAGCAGTTTAGATACAATCCTATCGAACACTCCTCTGTCATCCTCCTCGTAGATTTTGTTGGCGATTTTCTGTACAATGTCCTGAGCTGTCAGCGGGGTCCCGTCCAGCTGCCAAAAGCTTTCAGGATCATCTGAAGCAAAACACATGGCAACTTTTAACTAAACTCAGAATTAAAGGAAAAATGAAATTAAATAAACTCATCAAAATGTATTATTCCTCAATTAGTTTAACTTGTTACGAATAAATGTGTCCAGACAAAACCTGTGGGCATTTTTGTTTTTGTTTTTTCATTTTCTATATAGTTTTTTTTGGGGGGGGAGGGGGGAACACTGCAGAAAGGACTTGAGAACAACAGTCTTATTAAGTGGAAGATCAGTATTTTTGGTTTGAAAGAGTGTTCATTTTAAATGTGAATATCTGTTAAAAGTTTGATTTGTCAACTTTTAGGAATGTATTACCATATAGATGGCCTCAAGGCTAACACACATGGACTAAAAAACATTAAATTTAGATTTTGAAATCATGAGGTCCTAACTGCATCTGCATGAGCCTGTTCCACTCTGGACCAATCTGTGATTATCCTAAAGGTCCTATATATATATATATATATATATATTCCCCAGTGTATTGTAGGTTAGGATGAACTTACAAAAAGAAACCTGGAAATGTCTTTATCTGAAACATACCACCTCAAAGCTCATTCTGTTGTTTTGCAGAAAAAGCGAGACTGTAGGAGGAAAATGTGCAAAACAGAGATGTGACTGTTATATCTGGAACGTGCCAGCAATTCTTGTCTTTCTGTTTTAATTCCTGTAGCACAGTGCGATCACAAAAAACACCTCCCACATTATCTACCGCAGAGATCCACTTATACTGCTCCAATCGCTTCCTGTAAACTCACCATCTCACTGAAACATGACACTGATCAAATGTCTGATGCTCACTTTGACAAAGAGAGACAATCAGAGGCCTTCCTTTCCAGCTCAAAAAGATCATTTATTTAAACTATGCAGCAAAAAGCATCTCATTTTGAAATCTGTGATTTGGTGATGTCACAACAACAAATACATTAACACATGACCACTCACTATTCCATGAGTAAGTGTTAGCCAATCATAACAGACAGCATTTGCATAAAACTGAAAAAACTAGATCTGTTCAATTTTAAGGGTCAGAGCGAATGTAAAAAAATGAAAAACTAAATCATGACTATTTATGGTGCAAGACACCTTGAATAATATTATTAGGGGAAAATATGATATTTAAAAAAAAAACTATTATGACATGATCCCTTTAAGGTGACATTTTTTGTTTCTCGAGTGTGTGAACGAAGTGCTGTGCTGTTATTAGGTTAGATGAGTTTTTTTAATGTGAGTTTTTATGTTTCGGATGACTGCCCTGCTCTAAGAGACATCCAGTACAGTAGCCCGTAGAGAGATAATCCCCTCTTTGTCACTCTACAAAACGTTTACTCTTGACCTATGGTGTCTGCCACCTGTTCCTGCATTTAAGATCACGTACAGTCACAGGAAGGAATTAACACTTTAAAAAATGGCTTTTGATAGGTCACACCTAAAAACATAGTTCACAGTGACATATCACTTTTATTTTTTACCTGTTTTACCTCTTAGACTTAATTTTTTTTACACAAACACCAATTAAGACAAGAAAACAAAGGTTATGTTTGGAATGGAATACTAACGTACTACTTGTTACGGAACACAGTACAGCATTCGTTGTATACTGCCAACTAATTTCTTGGAAAAACTGTAGTGAGTGAAACATTAGGCATTGTGCAACAATAAATGTTTAAATAAGGAGTATGCGGGGGCCTGGGTAGCTCAGTGAGTAAAGACGCTGACTACCACCCCTGGAGTTGTGAGATCTAATCCAGGGTGTGCTGAGTGACTCCAGTCAGGTCTTCTAAGCAACCAAATTGGCCCTGTTGCTAGGGAGGGTAGAGTCACATGGGGTAACCTCTTTGTGGTCGCTATAATGTGGTTCTTGCTCTCGGTGGGGTGCGTGGTGAGTTGTGCCTGGATGCCGCGGAGAATAGCGTGAAGCCTCCACACGCGCTATGTCTCTGCGGCAACGCGCTCAACAAGCCACGTGATAAGATACGTGGATTGACAGTTTCAGACGTGGAGGCAACTGAGATTCGTCCTCCACCACCCGGATTGAGGCGAGTCACTACGCCACCACGAGGACTAAGAGCGCGTTGGGAATTGGGCATTCCAAATTGGGGAGAAAAGTTTATTAAAAAATACATAAATAAATAAAATAAAAATAAGTAGTATGCAACATAGTTATCACATGACCTCATCACGTTGCACTTTTAATTCAGAGTGCCTATTTTTGAAAAGAGTTATTTACTTAATTATTTTTAATTCATTTTGTGTAAAATATGTTCATTTTTGGCAATTAATTAACATATTAATTTAATTAAGTTTCACAATTAATTCGGTCTTAACTTTGGCAATAATATAACTTATATGCAATGGCAGTCCAAGCCGTTTTCAGGTTGGTCACACAAGAATTGCACACGTGAAGATATAAACTTGCAGTGTAACTGCAAAAGAATCAATCTTGAGAACTTTTATACTTGAACCAGCTTAAATTAAACATGATTTCATGGTCAAAAGACTGTCCAGTTCTAACTTCCTTTGTTCTTCTTTTTCATCTTATTCAAAACGTTAATGGTAACTACATATATGTATTACATATGAAAATGACAACAGCCATGCAGTCTAAAAAAGAGGGAATATTTGAATTTCAAATGTTCTAATTCAAATGCCAATATTTTAGACCAAATAATATTAACTAGATGACTTTATAAAGTACACATTTTTGAAATAGGCATTTCTTAATATACAAAAAACATACTTAATATTTAAGAAAAATATTATAAACCTGTAGGAACCTATTTTAAGAGAGCTAGCGCTAAGCCCATGCGCTATGCCATATGTCATACTTGCAAAGTCAATAGGCATGGCCATGAAGTTTTGGTATTTTTGTGCAGGCATAGTCTAGGCGCAAATATGGCAAAATTGCGTGTGCAAAGCGCTAATGGGCTGGGTCAAGTGCAATTTAATTCTGAGGTTCTTCTCTGGTTATTGCACTGTATGCGTCCTATTATATAGTCCATTCCCTGTCAAGCACCAGCGATATAAACAAAGACAGAACATTCATAAGAAATTGGTAGTGTAAATGGACTGTATGCAATGAATCAGGATAATAGAAATATGGACACGCTCCTTTTATATGCTTCAAAAAATTTGATTCTCATCAAGATTTGGATGTACGCTCCATTAAATTATATGGAAAGTAAGTATTATTAATCATTTTCATCTACTGACACACAAATACTATAGCTAGTATTAACAGTGATTGTATGGGCACAAACTTCACTTCGACCGGTCGATTTTGATCAATTAATTTCATTTATTAAAATTCAACCAAAAATATTTCTAAATTCAAATTACACTTCAAACAAAATTAAAATATCATCAAAATAATCATATATCAAATCCAAAAAAAAAAAAAATTCCTCACCGCAAAGACCTATTTCTCAGGAAAGTAGCAAATTTCACTTTGCACCACTTCATATATATACAGTACACCCACAATTAGCGAGCATACACCCACGGGTAGCACAAACACTCCCACCTACATCCACCTGCGCTTTGTGCTGGCATGAAAATTGCACTTAGAACTAGCTCTCTCACTTAAATTGGATAAGATGTAGTGCACGATCATTGCGTGTAGCGCTGTGCTTTGCGCACTCATGAACATAGAGCCCATTAAGCTATTTATGACTCTAACACCATTTATATATTTACTTATAAAGGCCCCAAATAAAGATAATTTAGTACATAATAATTAAAAATAAATATTATATATAATAAATATTGTAACTCTGATAATTCTGATACATTATAGGCTATGATTTACATACAGCTCTGGAAAAAATGTAGAGACCACTGCAAAATTATCAGTTTCTCTGGATTTACTTTTTGTAGGTATGTGTTTGAGTAAAATGAAAATTTTTGTTTTATTCTATACAGTACTGACAACATTTCTCCCAAATTCCAAATAAATATATTGTAATTTAGAGCATTTGTTCAAAATAACAAAAAAGATAACAATGCAAAGAAAACAAGTTCATATTCATTTATAAACAACACAATACTGTTTTAAGTTCAGAAATCAGTATTTGGTGGAATAACCCTGATTTTCATTCACTGATTTCATGCATCTTGGCATTCTCTCTACGAGTCTTTCACATTGCTGTTGGGTGACTTTATGCCAATCCTGGCACAAAAATTCAAGCAGATGGCTTGCTGCCATCCATCTTCCTCTTGATCACATTCCAGAGGTTTTCAGTGGGGTTCAGGTCTGGAGATTGGGCTGGCCATGACAGGGTCTTGAACTGGTGGTCCTCCATTCACAACTTGATTGACCTGTCTGTGTGGCATGGAGCATTGTCCTGCTGGAAAAACCAATCCTCAGAGTTGGGGAACACTGTCAGAGCAGAAGGAAGCAAGTTTTCTTCCAGGATAACCTTGTACGTGGCTTGATTCATGCATCCTTCACAAAGACAAATCTGCCTGATTCATCACCGATTCTCCACCTGGTTGTCTAATGGTTAGACGGAGACTGTGAGAGGTCTTCAAGCCATAGTGTCTCGCATCCATTGTGAAATTTGGTGGAGGATCGGTCAATCACAGCCAGGTCAATCAAGGTGTGGATGGAGGACCACTGGATCAAGACCCTGTCATGGCCAGCCCAATCTCCAGACCTGAACTCCACTGAAAACCTCTGGAATGTGATCAAGAGGAAGCCCACCAATGGATGCCCACAAGCCATTAAACAAAGCCGAGCTGATTGAATTTTTGTGCCAGGATTGGCATAAAGTCACCCAACAACAATGTGAAAGACTGGTAGAGAGAATGCCAAGATGCATGAAATCAGTGAATGAAAATCAGGGTTATTCCACCAAATATTGATTTCTGAACTCTTCCTAAGTTAAAACATGAATATTGTGTTGTTTAAAAATGAATATGAACTTGTTTTCTTTGCATTATTCCAGGTCTGAAAACACTGCATCTTTTTTGTTATTTTGACCAGTTGTCATTTTCTGCAAATAAATGCTCTAAATGACAATATTTGTATTTGGAATTTGGGAGAAATGTTGCCAGTACTTTATAGAATGAAACAAAAATGTTCATTTTACTCAAACACATACCTATAAATAGTAAGTCCAGAGAAACTGATAATTTTGCAGTGGTCTCTTAATTTTTCCCAGAGCTGTATATTGTGGCTGCAGGCATGTAAAGCATTTAGACAATATAAAAGTGGCTCTAAAAGTCAAAATATTGTTTGTTTTATTTCAATTTCTTTGAACATAACCCTATTATTGGCCTACTTCCATCTGCACAATTTTTAATTGTTGGTCTATCTATGTACTTATGCATCAGATGAATACTTTTGGAGTATCTCACTTTGGTTGTGTTGTGTCAAACAAGTTTACAGCATCTCTAGCCATAAGCAATGTGTTTTAAGGACACTGTTTCAAGTTAAAAATAAAACGCTGGCTGCCGCCTACTGCCTCACATTCACAAAAATATCAAGGTGGAACATCAAGCTTGAATTGCTCCAATGACAGGAACATTCCTTATTACAGAATTTAGGAATGAGTCAGGGGTATGATTAATTGCGTCAGTTTGTTAATGCGTTATATTTCATATAATTACTGTAATCACACAAAATTAACACAATAAATTAACAGCCCTAATTATGTGAGTAAGCCAGGACCTTGCTGTATTTTGTCAGCATGGCACTTTGTAGTTCTCACCTTGGTATTTGTAGTCCATTCCACTCTTAGTAGAGTCATAGTCATCAGCTAGTCTTCTGTTCTTGGTCGAGTCAGCCTCATCAGTACCGTATCGCTCATCTGCAGAATCTGACACAGGAGTCTCGTTGTCCGACTCTTTGGACTTCTCAGCCAAAGACTTGAGAAAAGTGATGTCATCGTCCTCTGAGTTTGACTCTGCCTCAGCTGGTGCTGTTGGCTTAGGTTCTAGATAAATGGACAGCACAATTGTAAGGGGAAGCTATTGATTACTTTTAAGCATTTTGACTGCATTGATTTGATTATATCTCACCTGTCTTCCTTATGCTGTCAGCTTCTGCAATCTGTTGAAGAAATAAAGCATGAAATCTTGACACTCATTTGTTTTAGGTTTTGTCTGAATTTTGAGAGCTTTACTGTATGTCCCTTGTAAAGTGGAGTTCAAGAGTCTACTTATGAAACTGATTCTATTTTGCATTTTTTTAATTGAAAATATATTTTTCATTATAAATTATATTAACAGAATTACAATTTGAGTTTAGAATCGAAAAGAAAAATAAATATGAATTTCATCATTTTGCATTAGAGTTAGCGATGTCACAAGCAATCGACTAATCGAGTACTCATTCAGCACCAACTAATCGACTATTAAAAAACTACTCAAATACGGCTAATTGATTTTGCTTTACGCATTTGCCTTCATTATGAAACTCTAAATTAAAGTATACTTTCCCTCTGAATCGCTCACCAAATCTCACAGATACAATTGAATCATTAATGCATTGAGAATTGTAATGGAATATAATGAGAATTTAATTCATGCATATTTTTGTATAAAAAAGAAAAAGAAAATGCAAAATATGTGGAAGTTAGCGTATTTCGAAACTATTGGTAACATTTGTGAATAACATAAAATAGAAAATGTCACATATATGTGTCATACCTGTTATTTGTAACGTACATTTTAATTCATGAATACTTGATTATTCGTTTTTTTGTTTTTTTTTGAAGGTTTGAGTACTCAACTACAAAATGACTTGATAATGCCCATTCCTAATTAGGAGTGACGGGTGAGTGTCTTTTTTTATTAATTTATTTATAATTTTAAAACCCAGATGTTCTATTTGGATTTTTGGACATTTTATATTATACTGTTTTATATTATAAAACTTTATATTATATGAACTTTTGAACCCCATTGTATTTTTGCTTTCTTGCAAGCAAGCAGTAACTGCGATAGAAAAACTGAGGTACAGTGAAAGTATACTGATCTGTCTCTTTAAGATAACATTTTCATGTTAATAATGATAAGTCAACATTTCTGAAATCACACCTGCTGTTCTAATGGCTTCTCCTCTGTCAGCTCTTGATTGTACATGCCCTTATCTGGTAGGGAAAGAAAACACACATTCAATTAAAGCAAAGGTCACTGATCAGTCATTGCTGACCTTAATACATCAGTGCCTCTGGATAACAGAAACACTAATGACCAGAAGGGCAACAGCAGGGAAGAGTATCACTACAGTACAGTCTGAGATTAGTATTAATGGTAACACTGAATTAACATGAATGAACAATGATCAATACTTTTACACCATAATCTTTAATTTAATGTTAATTTCAACATACTAATACATTTTTAAAATCTAAATTTGTATATGTTAACATTAGTTGATGCACTTTAAACTAACATGACCTAACAATGAACAATTGTATTTTTATTTATGAACAAATATATATATATATATATATATATATATATATATATATATATATATATATATATATATATATTAGTAATTACATTGTAACATCATAAGTAGTACACTTTAGCATGTGAAATTATTTCATTTTAAGCATTCTTGTCACCCTGCATTACAAAAGACCAATTTACCCTAATATAAATGTAGTTTATTATTATTATTATTATTATTATTATTTATATAGCCTACATTTTGTTTTACTTTTTGTTTATGTCGTTGTTTGGATCTTTGATGCATTCAGTTCATTCCAAACAGTCCAAGTGAAGCTGCCACCGATTAATCGGATTACAGGACAAAAGATTAAATGGTTTTGAGAAACACAGAGCTCAGAGCTTCCAATGGATTAATCGGTGAGAAAAACAACACAATAAAGCCGCTCCAATTCACGAAACACATTTTTGGCTCTTTGACAAAACATTTTAACAGTAATATGCAATTTCCAAAAATAGTAAGTTCTATGTAGCGTCTTGCGTCCTCTGTGCGCTTCATTAAATCATAATGCTGTAGATATCGATTCTTTTTTCAGATATCAGACTTCAGGCCGCTGGTTATGCGGTTTAACTCACCGTCAGGTCCAGCAGGTGTCGGAAACGCGCTGATGTCCGATATTATTACAGCCAACACATGAATCACGAATACAAACCCCACGCATTTCGACGCCATCCTTCAACTGTTTTCCGCGATATTCTGAAGTTTACGTTATCCAGGAGATGCTCCCGGTTCTCGCGTGTTTTTCTCTTATAAGGATGAAAACGCTTGACGCGCGCTCTCCAGCGCCTGTCGGTCTGGCGGCTTTGCTTCGGCAGGAGCTTTTAAATCCCCGCAGTGCTGAAATCAGGTCGCTGGCTATAATTAAAAGAAGATAAGCTGATGGGAGCTTCCCGTGTGCACCTGCTCTGTATAACGGGCCCTGCCTCCAGCAGCAGCTCATGGATGGAGGAGGTGGAGGAGGACGACACGCTTACATCCGCCCATGTGCGTCAGTCTGGACAACCTGCGTCATCTCTTCAATATATTAAGATGCAGGAGCTGCGGGACAACAAACGGCTGCAGGAGTAACTTTCAAGAGAGCAGATAAGAGAAATAGATCGACGGCAATTAGAAAAAAAAAAAAAAAAAAACACTGACGGAAATGTAATTAAAAATTGTTTTTGTATAATCATGCATTATACGTCTGCGACAGCGTGTCGGTTTGTACGCACGTGTTTGTTATAAGTGTAAAAGTGTAATATAGTATAGGCAAGACTGTACTGTATGCTTTATATATCCTACAATGAATGCATGCAATAGAAGAGCAATGCGTATGGTGCATCTGGTGCTGACGGGGTTAGTTCTTTGGACAAGTATAATTGTAATTGGATAGCTGAAATTTTATAAATGATTTAAATAATAATAATAATAATAATAATAATAATAATAATAATAATAATAATAATAATAGCCTGCCCCCATTTACACTTACAGTTACATTTATTCATTTGGCAGATGCTTTTATCCAAAAAGCTTACAAAACAGGAATACATTATAAGCAAATCATCTTAAGGAGACAGTGGTACGAAAAGTGCTGTATTACAAAGTTTCACTAGCATCAGAATAGTAGTATTCAAGACAGATTAAAGTGCAACAAGAAATCTTTTATTTTATTTTTTTTATTTTTTTATATTATTTTTGTATGAGTGAATGATTAAGTTCTCATGGAAAAGATGTGTTTTTAGTCGTTTTTTGAAGACAGAAAGTGAGCCAGCTTCACGGATGGAGTTGGGAAGGTCGTTCCACCATCGTGGTATGATGAAGCCGAAAGTCCGGGAAAGTGTTTTGGTGCCTCTTTGTGTTGGTACAACAAGGCGACTTTCCATAGCCGACCGCAGGCTTCTAGTGGGTGCGTAGCTCTACATAAATGATTTTAGGTATGATGGAGCAGACCCAGTGACTGTTCTGTATGCCAGCATCAGAGCCTTGAATTTGATACGTGCATCAACCGGCAGCCAGTGGAGAGAGACAAGGAGTGGTGTAACATGTGCTCTCTTTGGTTCATTAAAGACCAGACGTGCTGCTGCATTCTGGAACATTTGCAGGGGTCTAACTGCACATGTAGGGAGGCCTGCAATGAGAGCATTACAGTAGTCCAGTCTAGTTATGACAAGTGACTGGACAATCAGTTGTGTGGCATGTTCAGAGAGGAAGGGTCTTATCTTCCTGATATTGTAGAGTGTAAATCTACATGATCTTGCGGTCTTTGAGATGCGGTCTGTGAAATTTAGTCTGTTATCGATGGTTAATGGTTATTTCCTTTACATTTGCTTTTGTTTTTTAATGCCTTTTAATAGGTTATATTTTTTCCCTGTAACTGCTAGTATTCAACAGGCAACAGTTTATATTCATTGTAGATAACAAATATCAGGCCTGTATAATTATTATTAAAGTTAATGTACTGTATACATTTCTTACTACACACAATTTTTTTTTAAAAAAAGTACACATTTCATCAAATTTCACTGAGTAATCTTTAAAAAAAAGAAAAAAAGAAGTAATATTTTAAGTTGTATCAATTTAATTTAGTTAAAAAATAAACTTCAATGATGAAACTTTATGAAACTGAAATGTGTAAAGACTAAAAATAGGATTTTTTTGGAGGGGTGTATCTGCATGTTCATAGCTAATAACTAATGATCTATTAAGCATTATAGAATGCCATATTGTCTGCTATTATTCATGACAACTACAAGGATCTTTTAAACTGATAGTCTATTAGATTGTGTTCAAGGTGAGTGTGTTAGTTACAGAGCTTGTGTCACCCTCTGCAGGAGACATTGTGAGCTGCAGATGTCAGATGACATCTTCTTAGCCATGTCTGCTGACATCATGACCATTTAACTTGTCTAAATTCAAACTAAGATTGCCCGATTGTCACATGAGGTTGTTATCAAGTTATACAAAACATCCTTGACAATATATTATCCAATACAGTTTGTATCATTATTACTGTTTACATAGAGGTAAGTTGACACATTTTTCTCAAGTGAATTTATTCCAGATTTGTTTAAATATTACAGTATGTTTGAAGTCAGTTTCTTTATAGGCACATAGTCTTGACTATAATATATCTTTTAACATTTCCACTATGATTAGCCAGGAAACAAAAAGAGCCTACAGTTCATTTAACACGCGTTGAGCTTTTGTTACAAAATGACACTATAATGGGGTAAGTTGTCACATGGGGACCTGCCATCTGTTTGAAACCAACATATGTGTATGTCCAACACCACTACTGAAAACAAGCATTTAAACAAGCATACTTAGATCTAGCTCTTGTGGTAACTTGTGAAAGTTAGCCCCGGTCTCCCTTAATTGTATAAAGTTATGAAAATATATCAAAATATAAGCAATTGTCATTTTAAAATCATAATTATAATCTTTAGAAGATTTTATAGATTTTTCCCCAATAGCATCAAAGGCACCACCGTATGTAGGTCAATTATGGGTTATTCACTGACTGTCCATTTCAGTTAATTTATTCAATATAAGTGTTTGACATAACTGTGTGTTATGTGTTATAAGTCCATATAGAGGCAAAAAAATAAAAAAATAAAGAAATAATAATAAAAAAATAATAATAATAAAAAAAAAATAATAAAATGCCCATGAAAAACAATTACAGAGGGAAACATCGCTCCTTAACCCTCATGTGGTGTTCGGGTCATTTTGACCCATTTTGATGTTGTTTCTTTAATAAATATTATAAGTGTACACAAACCTGTCTATATATACCAAACATACCACACAGGTCAAAGTCTGATTCTGACCCCTGTGTGACAAAGTTTATTTTAGAAATTTGATGTTTGAAATAAATGACAGGAAACTAAATAATAACTTTTCTTTGTTACACAATCAGATTTGACTGTGGCAGCATGGTCAGGTTTGACAGCATATTGGAGCATCATTGCAAGATCTGACACTTATAATGTCTAAATCTATTTCCAATGTGTAACTTGTGATAATATCTAGAATTTAAATTTGTTACAACGTTTGCTTATAGAGATCAGCCAATGCATGGAGCACTGGAGCCATCTACTGGACATAGCTGTCATTTCATGTAATAGTTTTTTTTTTTTTTTTATCCCAGCAGATGTCACCAGAGACTCCCAATGCATGACATATTTTGATGTTTTGACATTCTTTCAGATAACATTAGATGTGCTTAATTTATATGAAAATAAATGGTGTAATTTAGTTATTTAGAGCTAAATAAGTTCTAAATACCATAAAATCCCCCCCAAAATTGCACAAGTATTTTTACTTCAGTAAAATTAGTGTTTTTACATAAAAAAATAAAAAAAGTTAAATATTATACATGCATATTCGTTTTTGACCCGGGAACACCACGAGTGTGACTCACAAATGAACTCCGCAGAAGGACTAACAACAAGAGGCAATTTCTGGATGAGGGGGTAAGTGGGTGTCTAATTCAGGTTTCAGATAGTCAGATAGATAGATATTTGTCAAACACACATAATGCTGCATGTATGTGTTCAGTATAAAAAACACCGTTCACTGCCAAGTTTCATGCACACATCCAATATTTATTTACATTCATCAAAAGAATCACCTTAGACTGATTTCACTGTGCTTGCATGTGGGTGAATATATCAGTGTATGTGTATGTCAGTGTGTGTTTGTGAATGTTTATGTGTGTTAGCAGACAGCTGTGTGTGAATGTGGGACAAAGGTCGCTCAGCTCTTCTCTGAGTCTGAACACAACACACACTTTGTTCACTCTCTCCATGCGCTGTGATTCACATGTTCTGCACTGAATCAGTCTCACTGCCTTGTGCATCAATCACTGCTTCATTAGCAGGCTTTTCTTGTTGTACTAAAACAGTTTTAGTGAATAAATTTATATATATATATATATATATATATATATATATATATATATATATATATATATATATATATATATATATATATATGTGTGTGTGTGTGTGTGTGTGTGTGTGTGTGTGTGTGTGTGTGTGTCATGATTATTAGTGTCCAGTAGAGGTCATTGATGTTATTTATCTCTGGGAGTAGACAGAGATTTCAATAACATGGATTCACAGACTAGAATTTTTGAAAGTTAAAATACTCACTGTTTTAAAAGTATAGCAACAAGACATAAACAATATGTGTGTTAACATGATTTTAGTGTGATAAAATCACTTACTAACCTTTTCTGTGTAAAGTTATAACTAATTTTACAACTTTGTTGCCATGACGATGTAATGTCAACAAACCCTAAAACCCTTAAATGACTGTAAAAATTACAATTGAAATTTTCCAGCTCAAATAATACATGTGTTTTAACAGAAGAATTAATGTAAATGCTTTTATAAAATTATAAGCTTCACATTTCTGTCTTTAAACCATCAAACAAATTGGCCCCATTGACTTCCATTGTAAGTGCCTCACTGGAACCTTGATTTTTGCTTAAAATAATAATAATAATAATAAAAAAATAATAATAATAAAAAAAATAAAAATAAAGGAGGGGCAAGTCAAATTAAATATTTGTGGTTATCAACATTGTGCCACAAATACTGTCGATTGAGCTTAACTTGTACTGAATCCGGAATATTCCTTTAAACATGAACCATGTGAATATCATTGCATCACATGACAGCCTATTATTTGATAACAAACACACTTTTCATGGAACATTTCTCCAAAGATTTCTCTCAAATGTCTGAAATGCTAAAACAATAGATTTAATGTTCAAAATGAAGATAAAAGTATTTGTAGGCCTACACTTTCTGGTTATCAAATGTTAGAACATGTTCACATTTAATTTTCTGAACTACACCTGTGGTTACTCTGCTAGGACACCTGTGTGAACTTGGGTGGAATTGACTTTGAAACATCCACTAAAATCAAACCAGTTGGTTAAAATTAATCGCAAAAATGGCTAGAAAACTGAAGTTAGTTCTGAGAAAGGTTTAGCATCACTTGTTTGCAGATGCCACTTTGATTTGTTTTGGTGTTTATGTATTGTTAATTTGGTAAAGCATATAAACTCTTTACATTTATTCAAGAAAAACCCTTTTTGAATGAATACTTTGAGAATGTATTATGAGAATGTGTGCTTAGGACAACTGTAATGTTGTTAGGGAGGCTGAAATCCTCCGGTTCCATCGGAATCATATCTGCTTGTTTCTAAATTTTTTCTGTACTTCATTGACACACATGTCTCTATTATAAATCATATTTGTCATTAAAGTCATTATTTAGTGTCTGGGATGGCAGGGATCAGTGACACTTTAACTCATTCCACTTAACTATTTAGCATTTTGCAACTCCAAATAAATATAAATATAGAGGTTTTTTTTTTTTTTTTTTTAGTTTTCTATCCATTTCACAACACAATTAATTCAACACATTTATAAATAAACAACAAAATGTTAAAATAGTTTGAAGACAGTGGTTGCAGGGACAGGAAATGATAATCCCTTTCAACAGTAACTATTTGTTTCAATTCATGAGGTAATAATTATTTTCATTAACAATTCGTGCTTGAGTTCATAACCGTTCACTTCTTCAGCTGATCCTAAAACACGGACTCTTATTTTGAAGTGCAGTTTTCATTTGTTATTAGGCGGAAGTGGATTTAGAGGAAAGTTCACGGGCGCTGTATGTGACCTGTCAATCAATCAGTCAGACGGCAGTGTTGTTGATCATATCGACATAAGATGTTTGCACTCAAAACACTCAGGAGTTTTTCTCCTGTCACGAAAAATGTGTATTTGCGGGGTAAACAAGCGTTTACAGTGTCCATGACGAGGTGAGAGTGGCACCTGCTGTTTGTTTTTGTTTAGTGACTTCATTGTTGATTTCCTTAATGTTTAATCTGTACAGAAATCGTATTTGTTTTCTTATTTTGTTCGATAGGCGCATTTTTATATGGCAATAATTCTCACGATATGTTCTACATAAATGTTGTTTAGACAGTGAAATGAGAATAAACAGTTAAACGTTTTTGAGAAGCATATTACTCCAGCAATGTTTTATTGTTTATTTATGTTGGACAGGTACCATTTTTTTTAAATACCTTGTTAATGCAATGGTACATGAATATAAAATATATCAGTATTGATATGATATTGATATGGTAGTCATATCTTTATTGATATGGTAGTCATATCTTTACGCCATGGTGGGTAAATGTGGTAATCGTTACATGGCATTAAAGTACCATGGTATTATCATCTAAAAAAAAAAAACTAAATCAAATTTTAAGAAGTGGTTTTCAGTGAAACGAATGACATTGTTGATCAAAGCTATCTATACTATACTACACAATTCTTAATATCAAACAACAGTGTATATTGTTATTATCATTTTGAAAAAGCTTTAGTGCTTTTAGCAAGCTTAGAACCATGTACTGAATTTTGAGAGAGCCATTCGAGTCTATTTTAAGATGTTGATTTGATTCCCAGAATGCAGCATGCTGACCCCCAGCATGGGGAAACAGCAGCACCTTTTCGACCCGAAACATCCATGGCCAAGACTCTGATGGACATTGGCACCAGACGGATCTTCTCGGAGGAACACGACCTGTTCCGTCAGAATGTGCGGCGGTTCTTTCAGGAGGAAGTCATTCCGTATCATGCCGAGTGAGTCACTTCACCTTTGTAAAGTGTTCAGTGCTCTTGCATTATCTAATCCTGATGATGACATGTCATAATAATCAAATAGATGTACAATTAAAATGTTTGGTATAGTCAAAAGTGTGTATTTGTGTATTTACAGATGGGAAAAGAAGGGTGAGGTTAGCAGAGAGCTTTGGGAAAAGGCTGGAGAACAGGGATTATTGGGAATATTCACTACCGAAGAACACGGAGGGGTGGGAGGAGACATGCTGTCTGCTGCCGTGGTGTGGGAGGAGCAGTGAGTAGCCCTGCCCTCACCTGTCCATGACTGTAGCCCTGCCTTCACCTTCTATCATTGTAGACCTACCCTCACCTTTCTGTCACTGTAGACCTACCCTCACCTTTCTGTCACTGTAGCCCTGCCCTCACCTTTCTATCACTGTAGCTCCACTCTCACCTGTTCATCACTATAACCCCACCCTCACCTTTCTATCACTGTAGCTTCACCCTCAACTGCCCCTCACTGTTGCCAGCCCTCACCTGTCTATCACTGAAGCTCCACTCTCACCTGTTCATCACTGTAACCCCGCCCTCACCTGTCCATCACTGTAGCTCCACTCTCACCTGTCCATCACTGTAGCTTCACCCCTCCCCTTTCTGTCACTGCAGCTCCACCCTCACCTGCCCTTCACTGAAGCTCCACTCTCACCTGTCTATCACTGAAGCTGCACTCTCACCTGTTCATCACTGTAACCCCGCCCTCACCTTTCTATCACTGTAGCTTCACCCTCACCTGTTCATCACTGTAGCCCCGTCCTCCCCTTTCTGTCACTGGATCCCCGCCCTTACCTGCCATCACTATAGCTCCGACCTCACCTGCCCATCACTGTAGCCCCTCCTATCACTGTAGCTCTGCCCTCACCTGTCCATCACTGTAGCTCCGCCACCTCCCCTTTCTATTACAGTAGCTCTACCCTCAACTGCCCCTCACTGTTGCCAGCCCTCACCTGTCTATCACTGAAGCTGCACTCTCACCTGTTCATCACTGTAACCCCGCCCTCACCTTTCTATCACTGTAGCTTCACCCTCACCTGTTCATCACTGTAGCCCCGTCCTCCCCTTTCTGTCACTGGATCCCTGCCCTCACCTGTCTATCCACCCTCACCTGCCCATCGCTGTAGCCAGCCCTCACCTGTCTAACACTGTAGCTCCACTCTCACCTGTTCATCACTGTAGCCAGCCCTCACCTGTCTCATCACTGTAGCTCCACTCTCACCTGTTCATCACTGTAGCTCCACTCTCACCTGTCCATCACTGTAGCCAGCCCTCACTTGTCCATCACTGTAGCCAGCCCTCACTTGTCCATCACTGTAGCCCCACTCTCATCTTTCTGTCACTGTAGCCCCACCCTCCCCTTTCTATCACTGTAGCCCCACCCTCACCTGTCTGTAACTTTGCTCTCAGTCACACATTTATGTTGTGAAGATTTTGCCATGGATTTCCATGCCAAGAAACTGTTTCATCCCAAAATCAAAAGGAAAAAGTAAGAAATTATTATTGTTGTTGTACAATTATTTTATAATTATTATAAAATGAAGCTTACTTTATGGCCGTCAAGATTCTTTGCATTGTAACATTATTTTCATGACAATGAAGCACACCCCGCTCCTTATTCTCATTACTGCAATGCAGAAAAATGTTTTTTAAATAGTAAAATATTTATACATAAATATAGTTGTTGTACAGCCTTTAAATTATGATGATCCATCCATCCATACACCTTCTGCCACACTTATCCTTATTATGCCACTTATATGATAATTTAAATAAATTAATCATTATATTACAATATTTATAATATTGTAATAGTATTTATAATATTACAATAATACAGTAAAAAATTACTGTATTACAGTAATGAGAATCTAATGTGAATCACCATTGAGAACAATGAGAATTAAAAAAAATAAAACTCAAAAGTTAAACTTCCAGAAGCATGACCTGGACATGCTCTCATGAGATGTTGTAATGTTGCAGAAGCACAGTGGCTCTGTTTATGTTGTAGAATGTATGCTAACTGCAGCGGTCCAGGTTTCTCTCTGCACTCTGAGATTGTAATGCCTTACATCAGTCACTACGGCTCTAAGGCTCAGATTGAGCGCTATATTCCACAGATGACTGCTGGGAAATGCATTGGGGCCATCGCTATGACTGAACCTGGAGCCGGCAGGTGAGCCTCAATGAAGAATAAATGATGCTTCAGTTCCTCAAATAGTTGGATAGCTTGATGTCACTTTAAATATACAAAGACCTTGACTCTCATGGTGCATAATTTGTACTTGTACTAAAAAGCAATTTTGTGATATGTGCCTTTGTCCCTTTAGTTGTCCCAGTTATGTTCTATTTTGTCTCTGTAGTGACCTTCAGGGAGTGAAGACTTATGCCAAAAGAGATGGCACTGACTGGATTCTTAATGGGAGCAAGGTATGAAAAATGCCATCAATTCTTTCTACAGTATTTTCAGCAGAATTTAAGTGTGCCTACATTTCTCTCTCTCTCTCTTTCTCTCTCTCTCTTCCTCTGGTTTATGGAATTAAAAAAATTACGTGTATCACTTAAAAGACAATTTCATTCTGTCATCATTTACTCAGTTTTTTTTCTGTGGAAAACAAAAGATGTTAATCAAAATGTCCATGCAGCACTTTTCCATACAATGAAAGTGAATGGGGATGGACATGGTAGAGATCCAGAAAGGACAAAACAAGCATCATAAAAGTATCATAAATGTGTGCTATATTCCATGTCTTAAGGTCTATTTACACCAAATGTGTGAAGAATTTGTGAGACAAACTGCAAACGAAAGGTCTGTTCACATCAGGACCGAAACAATTCAAATTAAAATCATTATGTTCTTTCCATGTTTTTGATGCATTGTAAGGAATAAATAATCTGTGTGTTTGTGCGAGTGAAATGAGTAAAGAGCGTCTTCAACATGCACTTTGCTGCGAGCGTATTCCAAACAAACTCATGAACCCAGCTTTGCTTATTTAATGTCTGGATAATATAACACAAGGAACAGTTTTATAAATGCACATTGTATAATATACATTAAGTAAAACAGGTATAGAAAATATGATGTATAACATTAAAAATCTCATGGTATTTTATTTAATTATTGCATATTTGAATTGAATTCAGGGTTTCTTGTGCGTGGTGAGAAAAAGAGCATTGTTACAGGAATACTTTGTGTTATTATCCTTGCAGTGAGGTTCGTACATTTTTAGAGCGTTTGTCTAAAATATTGCACGTAAATGTTATTTTTTACTATGAGCTCAAACCTCACTGTTATTTTTAATGCCAGGATAAAATAACAGGCACAGTGAAATACATATTAAATAATGTACAATAAGACTAAACACCAGGTTTATTATATAATATGAGCTATCCGCACATTACTTACAAATCCTAAAAAAGAAAGAATGTGTTCTATATTATTTATTCACTTCATATTTGCATTAAATTGCATTGAATTCAGAGTTTTGTGCATGAGATGAGTAAAAGAGCACAGCACCTGTGTTTGCCAGTTGATTAGTGCCACTAATACACTGGATTTTGCAGCAGCAGTGACTCTGGGAACATGACAAAAAGCTCTTATCTCACTAGTTAGTCAATTTTCATAGCAGTCCGCAGAAAAACAGAAAATTGCTCTCTGTAAAAACAGTTGGATTGTCGGCAGACGGTTTGTCGGACCCGGTGAGAATAGCGCCATGGGAATCCATTGATCCTATTCAAAAGATTGTTCGGACCGAAAATTCGGCCTTTTGAATAGGCTTTAAAAGTCACAGTTTTCCTGACCAACCACTGGGCGGTGCCATGATGATTCTGATTGCCACTGGACTGCTTCCTGTTTCAGGTCTCCATAAAATAGTGATTTTTAAAACTTCAGAAACGAGCGATCCAGATGGAAAACAACAAACATTTTAAGTGAATTGGAGTAAAAATGACTTCAGGCTGCCATAACAACTCAAAGTAGTCCATGATATCAACGTAAATAACCTCAGGCCACTACGTTATGTCATCTACTCACTCAGGTGAGACACTGTCAAAAGATGGTTTTTATTTGGCAATTTTTACAAATTTAAAATGCTAAGCATCTGCTAAGAACATACGCCGATGTGAGTGAAAACACTGGAGACCTGAAAATCAAAACAGGCATTCGTTATGAATCGTGGAACACTTCTGCATTCAGAAAAAAGGTGGATAGTAGTTTGTGAGGAACAGACCGAAATCACTGAAAATCTTCCCCTCCAATGCAGCTCTCAAATTGCACACACTCGTATTTAAAACTTTTAAATAAAAGAACTGAATCTTCTGTAGATTAGTTGTTGGTTGATTTGTTTGTTTCTTTGTTGTGAATCTTTTTCACGCCTATAATTTTCCATCTGGTTTTGTTCATGCACAGCACTCTTTCTTTCAGGTGTTTATCACTAATGGCTGGATGAGTGATGTGGTGATCGTAGTTGCCGTGACGAATCGTGAGGCAAAGACCGCAGCTCACGGAATCAGTCTGTTCTTGGTCGACAACGGCACTAAGGGCTTCCAGAAAGGCCGCAAGCTGGAAAAAATCGGGCTGAAAGCTCAGGTTCTTTCAAGCTTTTTACATACAATACTCAAAAATGCATGGAAATGCACAATGTTAAACACATGAAAAAATTAATATGAGTTGTCAGGATTTACAAGAGCTTACTGAGATATTATTGAAGCATATTGGGTTAATATCACTTTGAAGCATCATTGATTAGTCAAGAGGATTAAGGATCTACTGTACATATTCATTGTTTCCAGGATACAGCTGAGCTGTTTTTTGAGGATGTGCGTTTACCGGCTGATGCTCTGTTGGGTCAGACCAACAAAGGATTCTATTACCTGATGAACGAGCTGCCACAGGTATATAAGAGAAGAACAGATGTACTGTTGGTTATTGAGTTAGCATTAGTGTTGTTCTCAAACGGACTGATATAAAAGTAGAAGTGTTTAGTGCTGCTGGCACCCATTGCATTGTGCTGCACAAGATCTTTTGTACACAGATTAAATTGTGGTTGTAAAATTTCTAAACTGTATAGGTCAAAGGATTTAGCATATTCAAACAGCTCTACAAATAGGCTGACACCCCATTATAATGTACTATAATTGGAAAAGGGAGCAATCTCAGTCTGGATCTCTCTCTCTCTTTCTCTGTTATTCTGCAGGAACGTCTTATCATAGCAGCCATGGCCATGGCCAGCTGTGAGTTCATGTTTGAAGAGACAAGGAACTATGTGATGCAGAGGAAGGCATTTGGCCAGACCATCGCTCACTTGCAGGTAAACATGAAAAAGGGTCATACTGTATCATGCAACAAGTTTTTTCTTACTAGTTGAAATTCCAATTACACATATCAGGTATGTACTTGTACTTCTTACTAGTAACATTTATAATATTTTTTATACCAATAATTACATTGTTACTAGTGCAATTGTCCATTCCTGATATCAACAATTGAAATACAACTAGTAAAAGTGCTAGTGACTAGTGGTAATGTTAATTTCAGATATGTATAATGTTATTGTAACTAGTAAGATTTACTCTTCAATTTATTGATTTGACTGATATCTTAAATACCAAATCTAACATGTTGATACATTTTCAGATAACAAAAATTAGCATTTTTACTAGTTGTAATTCATTTGTTGATATCAAGAATGGACATTTGTTCTAGTAAAATATAATTGTTGATCTGAAAAATTATAAGACTGGGAAATTTAACGCATTCATTTCTATGATTAATATTTTATGTTTTATGCATAAAATAAATAAATAATGCAATTAATGCTGTATCTATTTTCACGTAATCGGAGAAAGGTGTCCCGAGTTGTTCCTGGCAGGCTACTCAGCCTTACATGCTCCATATTATTATTATGGTGGGGGGTGCTCACTTGACTAAACTGCACATCCTCGCACAGAAACTAATTGTGTGAAGCAGTACACGCTTATTCATTATGCGCGATGCATGTCCCGGGCATAATAAACACAGTAGTGGATTTACTGTACAGAGAATGGAGACTTAACCCGCAAGTGATGAACCATGTGTGTGAGAGATACAGGCAAGCAGCTGTATCTCTTTGCGATGACCCATCTGAACCAGTTTCAAAAGCGAAACTGCCCGAGAGAGACCCAGCATGTGCGCGATAGAGACTGAGAGGACTCGGCCATTCAGCATGCTGCAGTCAGGTGTACTTGTAGAGACTAAATGGCAGCCAGAGTAAATAATAGTTTTGAGATTTTAAACTTCAGCAAATTAAACTTCAGCAATCAATATGTTTTATATCTGTATGTATAGTGTCTAATAATGCATTGGCAATGTACACTTAAGTTTCTCTTGCCAATAAAGTTTAATATTAATTGAATCTGCCCATTTGATCCTATTATTAAAAAAATGCCACTGGAAAACGCCAGAAGATTTTGCCCAATTGTAATTACAACATGTCCACTGTTTCTATGGCATGTTTACATATACAGTGGCATGCAAAAGTTTGGGCACCCCTGATCAAAATTTCTGTTGCTGTGAATAGCTAAGAGAGCAAAAGATTGATTTCCAAAAGGCTTAAAGTTAAAGATGACACATTTCTTTAATATTTTAAGCTATTTTACTTTTTTATATTCATCTTTTACAGTTTCAAAATAACAAAAAAGGAAAAGGGCCCGAAGCAAAAGTTTGGGCACCCTGCATGGTCAGTACTTAGTAACACCCCCTGGCAAGCATCACAGCTTGTAAAAGGTTTTTGTAGCCAGCTAAGTATCTTTCAATTTTTGTTTGGGGGATTTTCGACCATTCTTCCTTGCAAAAGGCTTCTAGTTCTGTGAGATTCTTGGGCCGTCTTGCATGCACTGCCCTTTTGAGGTCTATCCACAGATTTTCGATGATGTTTAAGTTGGGGGACTGTGAGGGCCATGGCAAAACTTTCAGCTTGCGCCTCTTGAGGTTGTCCATTGTGGATTTTGAGGTGTGTTTAGGATCATTATCCTGTCGTAGAAGCAATCCCCTTTTCAACTTCAGCTTTTTTACAGATGGTGTGAAGTTTGCTTCCAGAATTTGCTGGTATTTAATTGAATCCATTCTTTCCTCTACCAGTGAAATGTTCCCGGCAACAACACAAGTGCCTAATAGTTGGAGAGGTGTTCTTTTCATGAAGTTCTGTACCCTTTTTTCTCCAAACATACCTTTGTTCATTGCGGCCAAAAAGTTATATTGTAACATCATCGGTCCGCAGGACTTGTTTCCAAAATGCATCAGGCTTGTTTAGATGTTAATTTGCAAACTTCTGATGCTGAAATTTGTGGAGAGGATGCAGGAAAGTTTTTCTTCGCATGTCTTTTCCATGAAGGTCATATTTGTGCAGGTGTCGCTGCACAGTAGAACAGTGCACCACCACTCCAGAGTCTGCTAAATCTTCTTTAAGGTCTTTTGCAGTCAAACAGGGGTTTTGATTTGCCTTTCTAACAATCCTAAGAGGAGTTCTCTCTGAAAGTTCCTGTTAACTGCTGTTTCTTAATTACATTATGAACTGAGGAAACAGCTACCTGAAAACACTTTGCTATTTTCCTAAAGCCTTCTCCTGCTTTGTGGGCATCAATTATTTTAATGCCTAGACAGCTGCTTAGAGGAGCCAATGGCTGCTGATTGTTGGGACAAGATTTGAGGAGTCAGAGTATTTATAAAGCTTTGGAATGTGCATCACCTGGCCTTTCCAAACGATGATTGTGAACAAGCCATAGCCTAACCAGCTAATTAAGGTCAGAGACCTTGGTAAAAGTTTTCTGAGAGCTCAAATTTTTGCATGGTGCTCCTTTCCTTTTTTTCACTCTAACATTGTACAAAATAAAAATAATACACTAATATTGCTTAAAATGTTGAAAAGAATGTTTCATCTTTAACTTTTGGAGATCAGTTCATCTTCTACTCACTTAACTATTCACAGCAACAGAAATTTTGACCAGGGGTGGCCAAACTTTTGCTTGCCACTGTACTTGTATAAAAGATTAATACATACTAATATGTGTCTAATTACTCTATCTGAGAAAAAAAACGAAAAAAAAAAAAAAACTGTACATATTTAAATAATTAAAATAAATGATGACTAAGCAATTTCTTTCAAGTTGAGACAAAGTATAAAGTAATTATAATTATGGTATTATATATTATGATTTTTTTAATGTTTGTTGTAATGTATCATGTACTACAATTTAATCATGATTAATCGTGATTAATCACAGAAAACTGTGCGATTAATTAGTCAATTTTTTTAAATCGATTCACAGCCCTTTAATTTTTTTACAAATAGCTAATATATGTATTTAGTTAGAAATGAAATATAGATATCTGCAATTGTGTTTTGAACAAGAGCAACTGACAGATCATTGTGAACACAAATAGTTATGGCTTTTACAAGTTTTACAAGTAATGATGTCACTTTTATATCAAGAATTAATGGTTTTACTAGTGTAAACTGCAAACCTAATTACTACTAGTACCAGTAATTCCATTGCTGATCTTAAAGAGGCAGTTCCCCCAAAACTAAAATTTCTCTCATTGTTTACTCACCCTCATGTCATCCCAGATGTGTATGACTTTCTTTCTTCTGTAGAACACAAATGAAGATTTTTAGAAGAATATTTCAGCTCTGTAGATCCATACAATGCAAGTGAATGGTGATCAGAACTTTGAAGCTCCAAAAATTGTGTAGGAATCGTGTGGATTACTTTTATCTCAGCATAACTCATATGTCAGGTGTGGGCGAGAAACAGTTCAATATTTTTTTTTTTTACTATAAATATACTTTCACCCAGCCCTCCTATTCACATTCAAGAGAGTTCTTCTTCTGTTTTTTGCTGTTTTGCATTCTTTGTGCATATCGCCACCTACTGGCCAGTGAGGAGAAAGAAAAAAAAGAGAGTGATAAAGCAAAAGAAAAGAATAAATAAATCATATTTGCATAACAGCTCAGTAGGTGTAATGAGTGGTTCTTGCTCACTCATTCCATTTTACTAAATAATATACATCTTAGCCAATCAAATCTGAACTAACTGTTGTATAAAATACAATTAACTTTTTAAATGCTTTTTATCTGAATCAAAGAAAAAATGTTTTTCTCATGATATGATCCCTTTAAAAAACAAAACGTTCAGTCTAATTGGTTTCTCTCGACTTTCACTACGAGGATCAGTTTTCTCATTTGTGTAGTCCACTTTTAACCTCACGTAAGGTCATGGCCAGGCGCTCTCTCCGTAATTGTATCCCTCCATCCTGCCCACGGTTTCAGACAGATGCTTGGATAAATTTAATGAGCTACATTATGTAGTTCATTTGTACATCAGTGAGCTGTAAATCAGGTTTGAACTAATAACATCTTATCATCATCAACTGTAAAAGTGCTCTTCTCTCTCTCAGACAGTGCAGCACAAACTGGCTGAGCTGAAGACCGAGATCTGTGTCGGTCGAGCGTTCATCGACAGCTGCTTTCAGCTCCACAGTGAGAAGAAGTTGGACTCAAGCACAGCATCTATGGCCAAATACTGGTGAGACTTCCAGGCCCCGTTTACATGGGGTTCTCTCTTCTGTCTATCAGTTCATCTATGACCCCCTTTACTCCTGGTATAAAGATGTGCTTCAGATGACCCGATCACAAGTTGTCAGTGCTAAATACAGGTGTTAACGGGGTCATAAACATTTTGTTTTCGTATTACAAAAAACAAATACACTTGTGACCACATCGCATCTAAGGTGTAAACGCCAGTCCGTCCTGAATGTCTGTCTGTCCGTAGACTCTCACCTCAAAAACTGCGGTCTGTCTCTCCTGACTATTGTGATCGGATGACCGAGACAGATGTTTATACCAGGTGCATGCAAACAGGGCCTCAGAATCCAAACCTGTTGAATACAGCAATACATTTGCAGTCTTTACCTCTCCACAGGGCTTCAGATCTGCAGAATAAAGTTGCTTCTCAGTGCCTGCAGCTTCATGGAGGATGGGGCTACATGTGGGAGTTTCCAATAGCCAAGTGAGTGACAATCACCATCTGCTATTTAAAACAGCATGTATTGTATAATAATTAGATAGCAGTATGCCACTCGAAGTAAACTCGAAATTCAGTATGCTTTATACCTATCACTTGTTTAATATGCAAGCATACTGTAATTGGATGATAAAACTGATACTCCAGAATGCAGTGTTTACATATTCAGGAATTATAGATGTTGTTTGCAAACAATATTGAAATGAATGGTTCACCAAAAATGAAAATTCTGTCATCATTTACACACCCTTATGTTGTTCCAAACCCATATGACTTTCTTTTCTCTTTGGAATGATAAATGGTGACAGAATGTTCATTCTGAGATGAACTGTTCCTTTATTCTGCAAGTGGAGTCACTTTTACTTACTTATTATATTTATTGCACACAATGGCAATACATTTAAAGAGTTATCTGTATAAACTATGTTATTTCAAACAGTCTTAGCATTTGCTTTTCCTTGGCCGTTATTCTGGTGTCCAGCAGAGGGTGTATTTCTCTCAGCTCTGTATCTCATGCTAAAAATAGAGTTGCATGCTGAGTTCATTTGAAGTGTCATTTAAGGAAGTGCTTTTTAAAGATACTGTATCCATTGTACAACTCATTTAAATATTCTTTCTGCACAAGCTAAAATTTGACTATGAGGTATTTAAATACTTTGCACAGTATGCTATTGTATATTATGCTTCCATATGTAGGCGTGGAGCCTTCCAGAATGATCCATGTCTTCTAAACCTGTGGCTGTTTAATAGAGATTCACTTTTGAATAACATCTTTGAGTTTGTAGAGACAGCTGGGTGAAACTCATGAAACCAGTGAAGAATATGTCATGATTTTAGTGTGATAAAAATCACTTACTAACCATATCTGTGTAAAGTTATATCCAAAACTACAAATTTATTGTCATGACAATGAAACCCTTTAATATAACTGTCACAAATGGACTCTGTGACTAGCGACTTTTAATGTAAAAGGAACTGAGAATACAAACACACACACACACACAAATGATACACCGTATTTTCACAGTCTGGTTGGCGGCAAATATCATCAGTTTATGCAGATTGTTTTTGTAGCTTTGTTTGTGTGCTGTTGTTCATGCCATTAATTGTTGAGTTTGTTAAATGTTTCATGTTACACACCGTAATAATAACTGCTCAGGGAGGACACAACACAACTTGTATCAGTTAAAGTTTAATGCTTCATATAATCAGGCCAACACATGAATACAAAAACAGTTGTACTTACCAGTTCACCATTCATTTGCCAAATCTTTTTATGAGAAGCTGCCACATTTATAGCTCCCATTGTTTCGGTACAATAGGGCACATCCATTTTCGGGGGGTGTAATCATGGGGAATAATGATTGCTCTTGTGAAATGTCTGAAGTGTTTGTGATACCTTTTATGTTGAACCATATTAATGTTTTATGTTACAGATAAATGTTTATTCACCTTGTCTTCCTATTCTAAGTAAAAACAGCTAGCCCTATAAAAGCAGATCCTGGTAGTCATTTGAGGCGTGGGAGTTCAGATAGGAGTTAAGAGTTGGTTAGAGGTGAAGAAAAAGTGAATTACGTGTTGGAGTTTTGGGCCCGAGTGGCATAGCCAAGTACAACCGTGTACACTTGTGGCCAAACTTTTGGAATAATGTACAGATTTTGCTCTTATGGAAAGAAATTGGTACTTTTATTCACCAAAGTGGCATTCAGCTGATCACAATGTATAGTCAGGACATTAATAACATGAAAAATTACTATTACAATTTGAAATAATAAAAACCTACTTCAAAGAATTCTCATCAAAACACCAACACTTCCTCCACGTGCAGCAATGACAGCTCTGCAGATCCTTGGCATTGTAGCTGTCAGTTTGTCCAGATACTCAGGTGACATTTCACCCCACACTTCCTGTAGCACTTGCCATAGATGTGGCTGTCTTGTCGAACACTTCTCACGCACCTTACAGTCTAGCTGATCCCACAAAGCTCAATGGGGTTAAGATCCATAAAACTCTTTTCCAATTATCTGTTGTCCAATGTCTGTGTTTCTTTGCCCACTCTAACCTTTTCTTTTTGTTTTTCTGTTTCAAAAGTGGCTTTTTCTTTGCAATTCTTCCCATAAGGCCTGTACCCCTGAGTCTTCTCTTTACTGTTGTACATGAAACTGGTGTTGAGCGGGTAGAATTCAATGAAGCTGTCAGCTGAGGACATGTGAGGTGTCTATTTCTCAAACTAGAGACTCTGATGTACTTATCCTCTTGTTTAGTTGTACATCTGGCCTTCCACATCTCTTTCTGTCCTTGTTAGAGCCGGTTGTTCTTTGTCTTTGAAGACTGTAGTGAACACCTTTGTATGAAATCTTCAGTTTTTTGGCAGTTTCAAGCATCGTATAGCCTTCATTCCTCAAAACAATGATTGACTGATGAGTTTCTAGAGAAAGCTGTTTCTTTTTTGCCATTTTTAACCTAATATTGACCATAAGACATGCCAGTCTATTGCATACTGTGACAACTCAAAAACAAACACAAAGACAATGTTAAGCTTCATTTAACGAACCAAATATCTTTTAACTGTGTTTGATATAATGGCAAGTGATTTTCTAGTACCAAATGATCAATTTAGCATGATTACTCAAGGATAAGGTGTTGGAGTGATGGCTGCTGGAAATGGGGCCTGTCTAGATTTGATCAAAATGACTTTTTTCAAATAGTGATGGTGCTGTTTTTTACATCAGTAATGTCCTGACTATACCTTGTGATTTGTTGAATGCAACTTTGATGATTTAAAGTACTAATTTCCTTCTGAAACAGCAAAATCTGTACATTATTCCAAACGTTTGACCGCCAGTGTATATATTTCTTTTCTTTTGTTTATTTTTTCTTCTTTTTGCCACTGCAAATATCTTTGCACTCCAATTGGAAACCACCTGTTTTTGGCACCTTTATTGGAATAAACACCCTACACTGCATATTTTTGTATCCACGTCACTTTTTAACCTCCTTGACCACCGGTACATTCCTAACAAAAACTATATTGGATGTTACTTTACACAGATAAACTGATTTTATCACACTTAAATCATGTTAACACACATTGTTTATGTCTTATGGCTATACTTTTAAAACCATGAGTATTTTAATGTTTACAGATTGGCCACATTCACTTCCATTTTAATTGCCTTACTGTAACACAAAATTTTTTTTTTGTTTTTTTTTTTTCAAGAAAAATAGGAAACAGTGAAAATAAATTGTGGGAATTAATATTATTCCTTAAAAAGCTGTCGATTGAGCTTAACTTGTATTGAACCCGGTATATTCCTTTAAGTTATGATGATTTTAATGAAAAAAATTCAGTATTACAGTAATGAAAATCTAATGAGAATCACCATTGAGAATAATGAGAAATATTAAAACTTAGATGTCCGGCAGTCACATTAAATTAGGGAGTATTTGGTTAAATGTGTGCGTTTGCAACAGCATTTGTGCCACGAAAATTTATTTTCAACTTGCCCCTCCTTTCTTTAAAAAAAGCAAAAATCTGGTTCCAGATTTACAATGGAAGTGAATGAGGGCCAATTTTTAAACATAAAAATACTCACTGATTCAAAATTATAGCCACAAGATGTAAACAATATGTGTGTTAACATGATTTTAGTGTGATAAAATCACTTACTAACCTTCTCTGTGTAAAGTTATAGTCAATTTTACAACTTTGTTGCTATGACGACATGTAAACGACCCTAAAACGACTGTAAAAATGAAGATTTAAATGAATTTCCAGCTCAAATAATACACGAGTTTTAACAAAAGAATTAATGTAAGTGCTTTTTATAAAATTATAAGCTTCCCATTTCTGTTTAAACCCTCCAAAAATTGGCTCCATTCACTTCCATTGTAAGTGTCTCACTGTAACCTCAATATTTTAAAGAAATTTTTTTTCTTTTTTAAAAAGAAAAGGAGGGACGAATTGAAAATCTTTGTGGTCATCAACATTATGACACAAATGCTGTCGATTCAGTTTAACTTGTATTGAACCTGCGATATTGCTTAAATTTTCATGAAAATAATGTCACAATGCATTCCTAAAAATAGGCTTCATATAATATAATTTCATATTTCAAAGTTTTTTCTTTTACAATTTGGGATGAAATATGACCCGGACATGTTTGCTTGTGATTCACCCAGCCAGACTTTTCTTTCCACATAAATAAAACACAGCAGAAGAGTTTGTGATTCTCTTTCTCTCTTTCAGGGCTTTTGTAGACTCCCGAGTTCAACCCATCTATGGAGGAACCAACGAGATCATGAAAGAACTCATCGCACGCAACATTGTTAACCAGAAATAAAACAGCTGAAGAATGACGAGGTCTTTATTTAGTGCCTTTCAGTGATTCTTATGACTAAATCAGGAGCTTCACGGATTGTTTGTTATTCAACATATACAGAATGTGAACCTGCCATGTGACAGTCTGTACATCATATGATGTCTGTAAAGAGAATGTCTCCTTTGTGACTTCACGCTGTACATATGGATCTGTTAAGCCACAGTTGCCTGCCAGACGAACACTGCAACACTTTAGAGCTGAGAAATTTTTTTAGAGTTGTAAAGTTCACAAATGTTTGTAGCGATTTAATTGTGTGAATGTCACAAATGAATTTGTATAAAGAAATCAATCTTTATAAAGATGTTTCTAAAGATGGTTGTTCTGTATGTATCTAAAAGAATTCTCTCTTTTTCCAAAGACATCTTTCACAAAAGAAAAACAGTTTATAAATGTTAATCATGCACTGTGTTATGAATCGTGTAAACCAAGAGAGTGTATGTCATGAAGCAGAGGTGGGTGGTCTGTGGGAGTTAGTTAAACAGTGTTAAAAAGAGAATAAAACCAGACTGAACAACTCTCTTACCATCCCACCCTCGCTCTGTCATGGGTATAATTATAGAGCCATTTTCCTTTTATTCAAAGATATTAAAATATAGATTCATGCAATGTAAGTTGAGGGTAACTGTGGACTAGATGGAGGAGATAAAATCAGCTTTCAGAAGCAAGTTTCACTGCCGCTCAGTTCACACAGAGTCATGTCGATTCACCAACGTTCTTTTTAGATGATTTTTTTGAGTGATTCTGGATTGTAAGGGAGAACTTCATTAGAGAGCAAAACTGTAAGGTGGAAACAATCTTGTTTTCAAGCAGGTCGAAAAATGTAGCTATCAAAAAACAAGAGTCTCAAATAGAGTGGAAGAACACTAATAGTTCCATTAAAAGGAGTAACTTTGTGTCCAACACATTTGATGAATTGCACTAACAAGAAAATCTGCTATTAAGTATTTTGCAAGCTTATACATTTATAAATTCAAGATTAATTATAAACTTAATCTATTAAAAAAAATATTAGTGTTTGATGTGATGATGGTGCAGATTTTTTAGAAATATTTTAAAATACCAAAACTTTGCCATGATTAAATGTGTGTTAGTTGTCCCATTCACAATAGATCAGTAACATTTATGGGTGTTTCTTCAGCTTTAACTTTTATAAATAGATTTCACTGTTTTAGCCTTGTCCCACACCCAGACTTTCAACAATGAACTATGGAAATCGATTAAAAAAATACAAATGATTACATGTTTTAAACAATGATAATCTAAACAGAGAGTGAAATAAACAAACCTTTTTAATATTTATTGTGTGGAAATGATTTCTATCAAATTTTCAAAAATTACGACTTGGAAAAATTGATAGATTGTACTGGAAAGGTGTACATGGTATTAGCAAATTCACATGCACCTTTCCAAAATGGAAAAGATACTTTATGGTACAAGTACAAATAGTAGGCCTACAACTAAAAACACCCTAATTTCTTTACCGAGTCGGGTGTAATATAATTACTTTTCTAGTCCAAAAAGTAAAGTACATTCTAAATTCTTGTAATAGGACTGCAGGTACAACCTTTTCAATTAGTGAAGTACATTACTAGGGTTGCACATATTTTAAAATAATATTATTTATGTAGAATACATTTAAAACATGAATTATCTTCATATGTCTGTCTGTGTTGCTGTGACAGTTGAAGGGTGTATGCCTAATTAAATTAAAAGTATAGTAATTAGTATTAGTGATTACTTTTTATATGATGTAATCAGTGAAGTTATTTGATTACAATTTTATAAAAAGTAACTTGTAATTTGTA
Organism: Myxocyprinus asiaticus; assembly: GCF_019703515.2. Classification (NCBI taxonomy): domain Eukaryota; kingdom Metazoa; phylum Chordata; class Actinopteri; order Cypriniformes; family Catostomidae; genus Myxocyprinus; species Myxocyprinus asiaticus. Next base: position 7,757,290 of record NC_059369.1, read on the forward strand.
GTGGATTGTTAAACATTTAGAATCAGAGAAAACAGTGATAACTGAAGTATTTAACTGAATATTTAACTACCAGAAAAATAATAATAATAACTAACAGAAAATGCTGCTCAGGGACTTTTGGGAACACTACTGAGTGATGGCTTAACAAATCAATTCACTGAAAGAAACTGTCCAAATGAACTAATTCATTTAAATGAATCTGACTCAGCTAGTAACACTCCTCCTCCTCTGAAGACTTCAAAAGCACAGCTTTGAACATCATGGATCTTTACCAACCCTTTGTCATTTGTCTTACTAAGAATCCCGTTAGTGCACACTGTGTGTGTGTGAGTTGATCTGTAGCCTGTCGATGTTTAACGGCTTGTCATGTCTTTCTCTGTTCTCTAATACTACTATTATTACATTTATGTGCGACCTGACCCAGAGCTGTCTGCTGCTGCAGCTAAATTTGGGCTCCCAGTCATACATTCTTGATCTGTGAAGCCACTGCGTGCGAGATCCCGCACACTGAAGCTGTTAAAAACCATTGTGTCATTCCTCATTAGCAGCCCCAGACAGAGTCTGCACATTTATTTGAGATTTTTCACATTTTCTGCACTGGTTTGATGCAGAATCCTGCTAAATGGATTTGAACAGAGCTAAGAGAACTACACAATTAGTAATTGAAAGCACAACCAATTTAGCCTAAATATTTGCATATTTTTAATATGCATATATAAACACGCAAGACTCACAATGTGTCCTAATGATGTGATGTGATAATATTCCATTCACAAGCAATCTGTCTGTTCACACTGAACTCGATGAGCTTAGGTAATTCAGCACAATCACAGCCAATCAGAACATATTTGATGTTTAATGTTCGGTTATGAAGAGTAGGAGTTTTTGACCAATGAGTAATCATAGTAGGAGGGCCCACCTGGTGCTGCACCACAACATAGAAACTAAACGACAGACAGAATGTAATGTTACGTAACATCACCTATACCAGTTGATGTTGGTAAGGACAAAAACTCTGATTAACATGGAAGACTTGTTTTCTAGTGTTGAGTGACTTGCATCTGATTAGGACATGGCGTAAAGGGGCGTTCATACTGGCAAGGACAATGCTACCGGAAGCCATTCATTTTCATTGAGGGTGGCTGATTTAACCCTTAAAAGAATATTCCAGGTTGAATACAAGTTAAGCTCAATCGACAGCATTTGTGGCATAATGTTGATTACCACAAAAATTAATTCAGACTCATCCCTTACTTTCTTTAACCTTGTGCGACCCCACGTCCACATGCGTTGATGCTGTATTTTGGCTTCGCTATACGCAACGCATAATTTAAATTAATTGAAACTGACTGAAATACTTTTCACAACACTCTACACTGTCATTTAAGGGTTAATCTTCTGCCGCACTGTGTTACGTGACACAACAGCATGACATCGATTTCCTTGAAGCGCTTCTACAGGCTCAAAGTTTTCTCACTGAAACCTGTTTGGTTGTAAAGAAAAAAATCAGCACGCTGATAAACAATGGGACCTTATTCCCTCAAAAATTGAAAAAACATGTTAGTTATTTTGAATAACTTTCAACATGAACACATCTGTGGGTCATTTAGCTGCATTTTAAAATAAATTGTTATTTTATTTTGTTATCACTGTACAATACGGATCTATTCATTAATATTAGTAAATGCATTCCTATATATAGTATTTACTGTGCATTTTCACATTGAGAATAAATCTTTTTTTATGCAGCTAAGTGCATTCACTTCTAAAATTCGACCAAAAGTTCAGTTTCAGGCTGCAGATGATGTTCGGACCCATGGCCGTATCCACCATTGAGGTCACCGAGGTCCGGACCTCGGTATTTTTTTCCGAGGTGTACATTAAAAGTCATAAAACAATTGCCTAATAATAACTCTTTGGTGCCGCAAAGCTAACCGACCTTCTCAGGTGACTGCTTGCTTGAGTTTCTTCAAAGGAGAATGGAAGTGAGGGCATATATATATATACATACAGAAATAAACGAGCTGAATAGCTAACACATATGAAACAATGGTGGAAGGTAATAAACAAATAATAAACTCAAACCAGGCAAGATATCAAAATAAGAGTCTCAGACGATGTCAACATAAAAGTCTCTGAAACTGAAAACAAAGGATGGTGACAAACTGTGACACTAGCACGCTAATTAGTAGCATGATCAGCGTTCCCATGGGAACAATCAGTTTTCCCATGGAAACACTGATCATGCATGCTGACAGCGCCAGAGACACACGAGGGAGAGAAATAACAAAACAAACAGAACAGACAGACGAACTCACTGGAACCGTGACATAACCAACACTCCTAGAAACATAATAAACAATTTGATGAAAAAACCCCAGACTTTCTATAGCTTGGCATTATTTAAAATTTCACAACTTAGTCCTGCTGTTCTCATATAAGGACAAACATTTTTAGGAAAACTATTTACTCTAGAAATGTATTATTATTATTATTTTATTTTATTGCTTGTTTATTAGGGGCTACTAGCTACAAATCAAAAAGGGAAATGAAAAATACACACAGCAGTCACGCTCGGGTCTCAGGAGGTTAAAAAACAAAAGCAAAAATCTGGGTTACATTGAGGAAGTGGAACTATAGAAACAAATGGGGACAATTTTTGAAGGGGATAAAGGCAGAAATGTTAAGCTTATGGTCAACTATTGTAAAGCTAATGGGTCACCCGTGGCGGCTTGCTTTATGCAGATAAATTATTTGTTATATACCAAGCCTAAATAAATTATAACAGTTGTGTAAAAGTTGCTGTTTGTTTTGGTTTTGCTGCTTTATTATTTTATTTCCGAATTCAATGCGTGGTATGCCATAATAACAAATGACCGTAGGAACTTCCTGTGTGCACTTGAAGGCACCATTAGATACAGCTATGAATTTCGAATCAATGATTTGCAACACACATACACACGCACGCACACACGCACGCACGCACACAAAACAACAACAACAATAACAACAACAAGCGACAGAAAAATGTCTTTTATTTAAAAATGTAGTTGGTTAGAACCAAAACTCAGTTTTACATGGAAGAAATAACTTTTATCTCTTTTTGGTTTATTGTATTTCACTAGGTTTATCACAAGCCCTTTCAACATATGAATTACATATATCTATAATTCAATTTTCACGAGTTAACATGCTAATTTATTATAAATATCTGTAATTGTGTTTTGAACAGGAGTGAGTGACAGATCATTGTGAAATTCTAATTGTGAAATTATGTTTTTTTACCAGTTGAAATTCCATTTTTTGATATCAAGAATTAACATTTGAACTGGTAAAAACGTAATTATATTTATCTATAATTCATATCACATGATTATATGTTGAAAGGGCTTGCGATACCAAGATTTGGTGTAATGGTTAAGAGTCAGGACTGATCATGTAGTGTAAAGGTTGTAGTTCTAAGTGGATTGATGGAATATAGTCTCAGTGTTGTTCTATTCCTCTTGGGCTTTTGAGGACTTTTCTTGCAGTTAGTGTGCTATAAGTCATTTTGAATAAAAGCGAATGGTTGGCAAGTAATGAAGAAAATGTTCACCAGATGTTTATCATTAAACCATCTTTGTCAAGTTCATCTTTGTCAAGTTGTCCAGGTCACTCAAATACTGTCAGTCTGTTTTCTTCTTCATGTTTTCCAAAATAAGGAATTACACTTATTAACACTTTATTTTAAAAGAAAAGGAAGGTTTTAAATGTCTGATAGATAAGGTTTGTAAATGGTGAGCACTCTTCCCTAATTTACAAGGATTTGCTCCACATTTTTAGTATGTCTCCTCAAATAGCCAATTTTCATTGAAAACTAATGTCTTCTGATCACTATATCATGGCAAATTACTGTCAGTGTGAACACCCCTTATTTTGCTGTTGTGGCTTTAGGGCGTCTAAAATGAGTAACAACTCTTACTGATGGTTTGTGGGTCTGCTGTCGGGTCAAATATAGTTTATGTTGTCCCATCCTTCAATAACAGCCTTTAAAGTGAGGATGACGGCTTGTCAAAGAGTGAACTGGATCTGTGCCTCTCGTTCAGGGTGTTAATAAGCCTTACTTCCTGCACACACCACAAGACTAATGTGGCTTAACTTCCCATGTAGATTCTCACTTATCGAGGGCATGTTAAGTGCAGGGGTGGACTGGGAAGAAAATTCGGCCCAGGATTATACATAGAAACTGGCCCAAAAGTTGTTGAGTGGGGGTGGGGGGGCTGTCCTTTTCTGCATATCGCTGCCCCCTTTCCGCTTATCGCGGCGCTGTTTTGTGGCACGTTCTGCATAACACGGCGGCCCATGCGGCCCCATTTCGTGGCCTCCCACTGGGAAAATGTCTCGGTTCTCCCAAAGGCCAGTCCGCCACTGGTTGAGTGTCTAGTAGAGTTGTTCACCTGGAAGTGTCTGTTGACTAGAATAACTCTACTGAAACTATAAGCCATGAGAAGCCGTACGTTACACTGACTTTACCATGGGTAAGTGACTGCTTTAATTAAAAAGGCAGCAACAGCAATTTGACACTATTGTTCAACAAATAGTTAATTCATAATAGTAGTCGGAATAAACAGTTTCCTTTCATAGGAACTCGAGCTGCATAATCACATTGGAACACACCCTGAGTGTCACGTGGTATGAAGCCCTTATTCAATCATGCCAATTTATTGGCTGATGGCGCTTAAGCGACGCCCCGTTCGTGGACCACGCGGGTGTTCTGGTGAGACAAGAGATGCGTACTGCTATCTCTGCTTGATTTTTCAGTGGTGGCATGGATGTCGCTCTTTTCAGTCAGCAGTTGGATCTACAGACGATGGTTTTGCAGTCCAACCAAGCGCATTGGGTTAAGGAATACTTTGAGCTAATAATGGCACCATTTGGAATTTCCCTAGTTTTCCCTCCACGGCTTGCACTGGGGAACAAGTTGGTCAAAGCGATTCTTTTGTTTGTGAGGGTTTTTCACGCTCACATCTCACATCTCAAAACAGCATTCATAACATTTTATAATATGCAGATGAAAAAAAACAAGACATCACTAAAAGAAGTCAGTGAACTGGTTAACAACTATTAAAAAATGTCAGACTGGACTAAATCTACTATCCTACCATTACAGGGAAAACCACAAGATCTGGGACTACAAAATAATATTTTAATAATAAAATATTACATATCTAGATATACATGTTTCTTCTAACCTTGCTGAATTATTTAAACTTAATTTCATCCCTGCACTACAAACAATAGAAGATGATCTTAACCAGTGGATGAATTTACCACTCAAAATCATAGGACGCATTAATACAGTAAAGATGTGTATTCTGCCCAAAATTAATTATCTCTTTTCAGTGACACCTATTCAACCAACAAAGAAATGGTTTGAATCTCTTAATAGTATCATAAGTACATTTTTATTGGAAAAATAAGAAACCCAGAATAAGTTTACACATACTAAAAAAAATAAAAAATAAATAAGGACCAAGGTAGCTAAACAGCTCTAAACCTCCAACATTAATTTCTTGCATCTCAATTACAATATATTTGTAAATGGATTAAATGTAACCACTCTCAAACCCATGGACAGAATTAGAACAAGCTGAATGTAAAGACATTGCAATCTCAGGTCTCCCATTTCTAAGTAACACAATTCAATGCCACAACCAATTTAAAAACACTATTATTAGAATAACTCTTGAGTCCTGGTGGCAGGTTAACAAATTAGCAAACAAGAATGTTTCTACACCACACAAAAATTCTACTTTGCCGCATAATCCAGATTTCAACATCAATAAACAAACTCCTGTCAATGGAAAGCAAAAGGAATTACACACTTACACCACCTCTACATCGATCATAAATGTATTACATTTTCAGAACTGGCACAAAAGTATAATTTAGGTACAGACCAAAATTTCTACTATCTACAAATCAAAAGTGCCATCAAAGCCAAAATGGGAGAGAACAATATAGAATCAATGACACTCTTGGAAATATCAACAAAATCAGTAATTCAACAAGACTACTTACTAAATTATATACACTTACATCAACTATAGACACTACAATATCAGTACCAGTTAGGCAATTGGAAAGAAATCTCAACATTACGACTTCTGGAAAACAATTCTCAAAAATATACTCAGCATAAGCAAAAATACAAACATACAACTGATCCAATATAAAATCTTGCACAGAACCCATATTACACAATACAAGATTTTCAAAATGAGTCTAGCAACCTCAGAAATGTGCACTCACTGTAGTCTCAACACCCCAGACAATTACTTTCACGCACTTTGGTCTTGTCCTTTGATCTCCACTTTTTGTAATGACTTCTCGGCTAAGATATATGCACTATTAAAACACATTATTTCTTATTAAATTATATATTTCTTATTATATTATTCAAACACACCATACTGTATGTCTACTAGGTGACCTTTCACAAATAAACCCCCCATCTGAAAACACAATTCCCATTCTACTGTCTCTGGCCATCACCAAGAATATAATTTTGCTCAATTAGAAAAACAGAGACAAAATATTGATCACTTAATGGATACACTTACAAAAGGACCATGTCACTAAGGAAAAACAAGTAGCTGTGACTGACAAACAATTAAATAAGTTTACTCAAATCTTTACTCCACTCCTTGTGGCCTTAGACCTTGAGGTAACTTGATTGGTGAAGTGATGCCCCCCCAAAAACATGTAGAAAAAGGAAGAGGGGAACAAAACACTCTTGTACAAATATATTACTACTATGCTCTCCATTACGTATTGTATCTATTATTATTATTATTATTAGTAGTAGTAGTATACTTATTAGTATAATTATTATAATTATCAATATTATTTTAATTGTTTACAACTATTAATGTTGTTATGATTATTATAATTATATGACCGTTGACTCATCTTTTAATTACAACATACAAGTACATACATGTATAGATGTTGGAAATATATTTATGTGTATGGTCTGGTATGTATATCTATGTAAGTATGTGTAAATATATGTATATATAGATGCACTGTATATATTTAAAATATGTACAAATCTATATTATTCATAATTTGTTTGTTTTTTTGTTTTTTGTTTCCCCTATCTAAAATGTACAACAAAAAAAAAATGATTGGATATCCATCTTAAGTGCTGCCCATCCAAATCTGCTGGGCAGGTGTTTGTGTGTGTGCTGTGGTGCAGAGTTCTGCATGGGTCGTTTTGCCCCTGGCTCTGCCGGCCCCTGACCCTCGATGTGGTGTGTTGCTCAATCAGGATCAATGAATATTGGTGGCCCTCCATATGGTTGTGTATGGGCGCCTCAGTTGCCCGGAGCCGTGTATTGGCAGTATGGAATAATCTAATTGTCCCTCATGTGCACTCAGTGTTAAAGCTGAATCTCAACACCAAGTAGCCTCTTACGGGAGGCACCAGGAAGTTCGGAGAATACTGGACAACCAGAGATACTGCCGAGCTCCTTGAAGCTGAGTCCCTTGGCTAAGACCGGAGACCTGAGCACAACTAATGTGCAGGCGGCTCCTAATCATCTGGGAGCGGCGTACCGCGTTGGGGGCCAGGGGTCTGGGTGCCTCGGGGCTGGACTGGCTGGGTGGATTCTGCTGCTTTGCCCCGTAGGGTCCGCATAGACATTTGCTTATCAGAGGCAACCAATAATAAAGATTATTATTATTTTTATTATTATTATTACTATTACTATTTCTACTATTACTATTAATATAATCAGTCTAATTATTTATATATCATTATTATTATTACTATTAGTATGATTATTTTTTTATCACAATATTGAATTATTATTATTATTCTTTATTTTCATTTTTTTTAACAAAACAAAAAATTCCATTGAAAAATGTCATCCAGTATATCACAAATCGTTGGTTTATTTACAGTGCACCATTAAATACTCTTCTAATACGAAATTAACCCATTTACTATTGTCTGTTTGTATTTGTAGGCTTTACTCCACATATTCTTTGTTACACATTAAGCAGAAGCCATGTTATGAATCTCAGAGTATGCAGATGTGCTGGTATGAATCTCTTTTGTATGTTGCTTAACATTGTGTTGCATTGTCTATGCATATGGGTGAATTCCCCACCCCCAACCCCCGGTCGTTATACCCCTCTTTATGTATCTCCTGGTATGTGAGCCTTTCTGTCTGTTGAATGTATCCCCTTTTATGTACTGTGTTTTCTTGTGTGTGGCAATAATAAAAAAATTATAAATATAAGGGCTTCAGATCACGTGACACTCAGGGCGTGTCCCAATGCGATTATGCAGCATCTCGTTCCAACTCAGGGAACCAGAGTTATGCTTCACGTAACCGAGATGTTCTTCCACAAAGTATTTTATTAGTATACTCTCAGAAAAAAAAAAAAACTGTTAAGGGTCGTGACTGGGGTGGTACCCTCAAGGGGAACTTTTTTGTACCTCTGGTTAAAATGTATAACTCATTAATTGCATCTTAAGAACTGTTACGAGGAGGAGCACGGCCGGCGTTGAATCAGTTGTTCAGCGGGAGGACGAGATAAGGGGCAGCCAGAGACGCCGGTTCGAGGGAGAGAGATGCATGTGGTAGCGCTGCATGTGTGTCTGTTCGTTTATGTTTTATGTTGAGTTTCTTATTAAACTTTATGTTGTCTGTTCAGCTGGTTCCCGCCTCCTCCTTGCCCAACCTTTAACTGTTACAAGGACCAATTGTGTTACTTTTAAAGCTTAATTTATGTTTTGTTCCGCTGGAAACAAATAAAAGTACATTTTTGTCTCCTTAAGGGTAAAATGTTCAAGGGTGCCAGCCCAATGACAGCCTTGTACCTTAACCTTTTCATGAGTAGTTTCTAAATTCCCCTGCAGTGCCCCCTGGAGTGAGCTATTTTTTGCACAGCCAGTAGAGGGGGGCAGAGTGTAGACAAGTATTCTTTCTGTAATTTTATTTAAATTTTTGATTTCTTGTCATAAAAAATAAATAAATTAATTACTGTGTATATAGTAAACATGTGAACAAATGGGTTATATCTGCTGTACTGTATTTGTTTTATTTATTTCGTTTTTATAGCTATAAAAAACAAATGAACAAATAATATCAGCAGTCCGGTTTGCCTATGTGTGTGTGTGTGTGTGAGTGTCAAGCGCTAATGTAAACAGACTTGGCTGTGTGCATCGGATAATCACGCTCAATCAGCATGTTTTGACCGTGAGTATACAAGTTTTAAACTGTTATTGTGGTGCTTTTGTGATAGTTTGGCTGTCTTTTTCAGAAAAAAACATATTATATGCCTGAAAAGACCGTTTGAGTTTCTGTTTGTGTGAATGAAAACCGCATATGCACCTAATAAGTAGACGTGGCTGCGTGCATGGGAAGGTCGCGCGTTTAGATGTGATGGCTTATAACTTCAGTAAACATAAACATAAAACACACGGTTATTTAGAGCAGATGCTCCAGATTAAAACAAGCCCAAATACAACATTTTAATTCTTTTGTTGGTTTAATTATTTTTCTGGATGGATACAAATGTTCACTGCAAATATCATTGATCATTTAATTGTTATCAACCCTAACAGGCATTTTACAGCATCTGTAAACATGGCTAATCCAATCAGAAATTAGAGTCTGGATTATTTGTTATATTCTAATTGGTTTATCAGCATGAACCAGTCAAACACATTCAGTCAATCAAACACAGACCCATTAAATTAAGTTGAAATGACAAAGGGACAATTGAGGGAGTTCATATGGAATGTTTAATGACAGATAATAGTGCTACACCCTGGGTTACTCAACAGGCTTGTGGAATAATCACATTTCACTCCTGCATGTACACACACCATTTACATGCTGAAACATCAGGCTCTGAAAAGACCAAGCACAGGATCATGGGAGTTGCTGTGACACAGAGTCATTACAAATGAAAAAAAAAAAAAAAGTTTATTTACAATCTTTCTGCTGCACTTCATCTGTTTATTGTGGCTCACGCTCTGTTCAACAAAGGTTCGTGCCATTTTTCTGATCAGCTCTCAAAGCTTTTGCAATATTATAGGAATAGTTCATTCAAAATGTAAAATTCTGTCATCATTTGCTCACCTAGTTCCGAGCTTGTATGACTTTCTTTCTTCTGTGGAACACAAAAGGAGATTCTCTGCAGAATCTCTGATGATCTCTTTTCTGTACAAAGTGTTTGATTGGATTAAATCATAGATTCTGTCAAAGTCTAACTTAAATAGCACCACAAAAATAGTCAGTATTTTTCCATGTGCTGTATTCCAAGTCTTCTGAAGCTGTGCAATAGCTTTATTTTTTGAGGAACAAGCCAAAATTAAAATAGTTTTTCTATATAAAGTTGTCATGCCAGCGCAGCTCTCAAATCTCATTTGCAGTTATGTTCAGATTCAAATATGGTGCGCTGACACAACACAGAATTGTGACACCAGTTATGCCAAATGGTATTGCATGTTCCTCACATAAAGCTATTCTATGTCTTCAGAAGACTTGAATTGTAGCACATGAGTAGTGTAGACTATTCGCGTTATATTTTATTTATGATTTATAATTTCTTTTTTTTTTTTTTTATAATTGTTTTATTTTTGTCATTTTTGGAGCTTGGAAGCCTCAGCCCCCTTTCCTCTTTATTACATTAAAAACAGTGCTCCGGAAATTTTTCAAAACATCTTTTATTTTGTGTGTGTTCCAAGGAAGAAAGAAAGTCAAACAGGTTTTTGAAATACATGCGATTAAATAAAGAGTGAACTTTCAATTTTCAAATAAATTAACTGGACATACTTCTTGGTTCTTATACACACACTGAAGAAAGCTAAGGTTGCATTGCTAGGCCATTCTTAAAGGATAGGTGGATCCAATTTCATACAGTGCATTTAAAGGAGCTTGTAATTTAAAACGTTCCTGAAGTTGAACACAAAGTGCAGGTTTATGGGACACAGATTCATTCCAGCTTAGCACTTAACAGGATTTTTCTCAAACAATCATCTGGTATGTTGGCGATACAGACCAGGATTTGACTTTAATTTGCACCTGGGTGACCATCCCTACAGGCTGGGTTATAATTAGGGCTGGGTGATATAGCTAAACACGTGAAAACAAAATCTCAGTATTTTATGCTTTTTGATGAAAATGCCACATGGATGCTTCCGCAAATGAATTTTTCAATTAGAGTTATGAGTCGATGCATTGACAGTTTGAACTGATTCATGGAGGTGAATCAACAGCATTTTTGCTACTAAAGTTAAAATCAGAGTTGATATTAAATTATCTGAACTAGGGATTTGCCCCAAGTCGAATACCTTATTCGGAAAGGCACGAATAATGACATCAAAACGAATAACGGATTCATCCGAATAATATAAAAAATATTTGTATGACTGATTATCCAAGAGGCACAAGGATAAAGTGACATTTTAAATAAACAAACAAAATTACAGAGAATTTATGAATCTGTGCAGCCAAAACCTTATGAATGAAAATGTGCACATTATGATTTCAGATCGGATAGCCACGGTCTCAACTCCGTTTGCGGTCTCTGTTAATTGTGCGTGTCTGGAGCTTATAAATTGTAACATTAACATACGACATCATATACACTTTCTACTTCTTGAAATGTCTGTTAATGTATCACACGATTCACACGTGATTCTCGTGTTTATTTATAGCCTAAACCTGAGCGTGATGTTAAACTCCTGACATGAAGTGATGATTTCACGTCGGAGCCCGTCCATCCATCTCTTAAAGTTGACCACATTTATATTCACTTCAGCGATTAAGGAAATTATCTGGTTAAGACTTTATTCTGAAAAAAATAAAAATAAAAGTTTAAATGCTCCATAGAGTATTCATCTATTAGGAATATTCCTCCTTATGTAAAGCAAAGAAACTGAAACTTTCACCGTCTTTTTTTCTTCTTCTTCTTTAAACTGTGCTACCTCTGTTAAGGTGCTATATACATTTTACATTATTATTATTATTATTATTATTATTATTATTTAACTAAATAATGGTGACTTATCGTAAAAATTCCTTATAGATTTACGGGACTTTCACCTGTTTGTAGGCTATATTTTATTTTCATTTCTTTTAATGTGTGAATTTGTATTTATTATTCACTGCAAAATGTGTGCTTGACATTTCACATTTTGCTTGACACCTCCTGCCTCCAGAATATTGTTGTTATACATGAACAGACAAATGAAAACTCTGTTTCATGCAGATATTAATATCAGAAATACCAGGAGAAACCACAACATATTCCACAGTTAATGTAGCCTACAAATTCAGCTTCATCTGGTAAGAAAAATAAAATAATAAAATTATATATTTTTTTAAATAATAGTTGTATAGTAATAATAATAATAATAATAATAATAATAATAAAAATATCAGGCTATTATTATGAAAAGGCATATACAAGGCATATTTTATTAACAGAAACTATAAATGTAAGAGTAACATTTAAAAATGGGCATTTCATTTAGTTTTGACGCACTTCCGTCTCAAGCCCCGCCCACACCCGGTTCTATCTGACTACAGAGACAGATACAGATACAAATACAGATGATGGCTTCGCTGCACAACACTAGTTTTAACACTCTTGAAAATTTCCATACATCAAATATCCCACACAAACTTTTCAAGTGATGGCACAAATGAATCACCGATTCAGATTTATAAGTTGATTCACTGAAATAGACTTTTGAACTGATTCAAAGAAGTGAATCAAATGAATCAAACTTAACAACAAACTAGCATTTTTGCTACAGAAGTTTAACGCTTAAGTCGTAACTAGTGAGTCACGAGACAGAAAAGCATAACGACCTTGTCGTTAGAAAACATAACAGCCAAAAATAAAGTACATTAAATAATTGCAACATTCACAATGTTGCTTAATTTTATATCTCCATCAAAACCATTACATATATTTAGGGTGTCATTCACAAACCTTGCGTACGCATGAATTATACGAAGATGATTTGGGCATGTTTTATGCAAATTAGTAAGTGCTTGCACACACTTTCTCATTTAGAACAATCCGGATTCATCAACATTAAAACAAAGGTAAGAACAAATGTATGTGTGTATGAAACGTTTTTTAATCTGGCGGAAAATAAGAACTTTTTCTTTGCACTGAAGAACACAACTTGAATGCAATTATTAAGCCGCGTTTCCACTGCATCCGACAGACGATACACTGGAAGTCATTCATTTTCAATGGAGAGTCACACTAGGGATGCGTGGACTTCCAACCATCTGTGGATGCAGAATTTTCGGATTGAATTTCATCTACGGATGCGTTGAAAAGTTTCAACTTGGTGCAATTAGACCGTATGCAACCGCATGACCGGATGTGATTTTTTCCATTCAAAACAATGACTGCGTAATAAGACATATCAATGCTTTTTGTCCTAAACATTATTCAAAATGCCTGCTACTTCGGCAGATTTGACAGTTATTTTGTTTACGTTGCAAATATATTGGGAACTGGGTGCTTGACATAGAGATTCATGACTGCTTTCATTTTCCATTGCGAACAAATGCGAAAGTCGCATGTGACTGTCGGAGACAGTGAACAGGCAGCTTTAGGAAATGAGACCCAGTGTGAATATTTGATATATTGCCCAGCCCTAGTTACAATCACATCATTAAGTTACCATGACACCCTATATTTCCCATAGAAACAACAACACATGTTTCGTAAAATCCCTCACTTCAAATCCCAACAGCCTGATGGAGTCTAACTGGAGGTTTGGTTAAAGTACGCCCTCATCCAGGAGTTTGTTTACCCCATCACAGATCTTCCTCAGGTTGAGTCTGTACTCTTCAGATGGGCCATACAGCTCAGTTAGGAAATCCACATCTGCAAAATGGTTGAAAACGTGGTCGATCCGCCCGTGGGAGCGTGCGGTCAAGTGATGCTCCACCAACTCATGGAGAAGGTCCCTACACTCCATCAATAGCTCAGAGAGAATGCCACGGTCAAATGTATACTCCACCTCGTAAAAGCTCACCACCGTCATGGCCGCCTGGTTCATCTTCTTTTTGAAGCGCTCAACGGTCTCCATCTCCTCAGAGCTGAACTGGTGGTTCCGGTAGAGGATGCCAATCTTCAGTGCAATCTTGATGACATCTTTGATTATCTTATGGGCTTCCTTCTTGCTCTTGGTGTACTCACGACTGGCCTTGTAAAGTTCGTCCAGAATTTCACTACTGGTGTCGTCTGTGAGGAGGTTCGCCACTGCCATGGTGGCCATTTTACTCAAGATCTTCTTTTGGGCCTGAAGGGCCAAACTCTTGGAGTTGAAGCTCTCTTGACCTATGAAAAGAAAGAAGGACAAAGAAAAAGCAAAGTTAGGCTCTCAAAGAGGTTTTTTCTTTTTTTCTCAAAGACGTTTTCCAAGAGAACAATTTTCTGTGAATGGGCTACAATGTTTTAAAAGCTGTGTCGAATACATGTCAAGGACAGTCTTCAAACAGCTTCAAACAGAGTGCTGTACTGAAAGGTTTAAGACCCTTAAGACATAAAAACATTTCAAATCTTCTGACACTCGAAACATATTCTGCTCTAAAAGAGGCGGTCTCAGATGTGTTTCTGCTTTGATAAAACAATAGATACAGACACAAATTCACTATACATTTGCATCACTTTTGCACTTTTGTTTCAGCACTAAACCCTGCGTCATAGTTACTAACCACACAATCCAGTCTAACCAGGCACAGTCAGTTCATTAGGACATTTTTCAAAATTATATTATGTGGTTCATTACACATATCGTGGCAGTTCCGAGGTGAATGGCACTAAAAGTGAGTACAATTTTCTCAAACAGATGAGGCTTTTAAAGTTAATGCTCTATTGTGTTTTAAATAAACAAAACCAAACTTCCTACCCTATGCCTTAAACCTAAACCTAACCGATAGTGTCATAAAATCAAAGGTGACATGAAAGATGCAATTGCTGAAGCAACCACTTTATTTTGTGATGCTTCTTTTACACTTTTGGCTCATGTGTCGACTTGCATGCTCTTCAGGATTCGCTACCACGCAATTTGCAACTCAACAAGCTTGTACATATAGAAGGTTGTATTATTCAAACGTTAAAATATAATGTTTTATATTTTAGACTATAGGCACTATAGTAAAAGTGTTTAGATGTCATGAGATAGCACTGTGTGAGAAACAGGGCGAAAAGTTAGTGTTTTTGAACTGAAAATCTGCCGTGTTACTCGTGATTTGTGTGAAAGTGAATGAAAGTCATTGTTGTTGTTGCGCCTCTGGTGTTCATTTTAGGAAATTGCTGCAATAAGTACAACAAGCCACTTAAAAATAATTTAGCAAAAATGCAGGTATAGTCACGTGATTTTATAAGATCAGTTTGGATTTTTCGACTGTGTTTGCACCGTTGCCTTATTTGCATAATTTAGTGAATGGGGTGCAAAAACAGTATTGACAGCGCATGCAAATAAACAGTTGCATACAAGTAATTGCAAAAATGGTTTAGAAATGTGCAGCTAGTTCTGAGAAAAGCTTTAGCATCCTTTGTTTGTAGATGCACTTTTTTGGATATTTTTAAGTGTGGCTTAAATGTCTAAATGCTTATTTTGGGTCACCATAATTGTATTTTGTGCAACAATTCAGCGCTGTCAATTCCTTAATGGTTTAAACAGCATCTAATGAACTGTAATAATATTAGCTGCCTGGTCAGACTGCTGAGATTGTGCTTTTTGGCTCACTGTGGGTGGTACACAAGGATGTGTCGTCCATATAAGCAAGATAAGCAGTGCTTACCTAACAGAAGGGTGAAAAGAAAAATGACACTATGAAATATTTAAATATAATTGTTAATATAAACTACTGTTTTCATTCAAATTCGTCATCTTTCATCTCAGTTGAGCAGAACAGACAGTTATTAATTTATTTGCTGTGGCGCCACCCTCAAGCGTAAGCACTTTATGTTATGCTTTCTCTGATTCAAAACATTGTTTACCACCCTTTCATTCAACACTGTACGTTCATTCAAAGTCATGCCCGTTACTACAAAAGGTCAAGGTAAGCATGCTTACCAAAATGAGTAAGCCAATCAGAAGCTCCTCTCATCAGTCACACTATCTGATAGGCTAGATTTTAGTTTTGTGTCAACACGTTCAAGTTCACGTAACTAATGCATTATTAAGCGCTAAAATAGATACCTGCAATGTAAGCATTGACGACCTATGCAGATTTGGCAAAGTTAATGTCAATTAAAAATCGAGAAAGAGAGGCTATCAAAATTTTAACAAGCGGCCGACTTTTACAACAAAGTGACGGAGATGTTCATTCGCAAGGAGAGATGCAAGGATTTTTTTTTTTCAAGTAAAGGTAAGTTAATATAGTTTTACAAATCTGTGCTAGTGATACTAGTTTATAGATACTAGGTCATTGTTTCTGTTTATTCTGAGGCTATGAAGTGTTGATCTGACAATCATGTCCTTCTTGTGTTATGTCTGTTTTATAGTTCTAACATTTAAAAATAAATATATTAAAGAATGTAGACTGCCGTGTCTACGTTACATTTGCCTTGTGCATTCAGGTTAAGATTGTTGTCTTTGGAGGTCAGATTAGTTAATTGCCGCTGTCCATTCCAGTGGTCCTGAACTATGGGAATAGTGACTTGTGAGGGCTTTGATGAAACTTGTTACTGGCAATCTTTAATTTTTTATTTTTGCTGTATGTCAAAACAAGCTCATCTGGCATTATGGTTCATTGTATGATTTAATGGACATAAACATGCTCGGCTCATTATATGACAATCTTTAATTTGTGTGGTATGAGCAATATTACTGTCCATGAAGTTCGCCACTGTGACAATTATTTCCATTGACTGGTGGGTTCTAAGGCAACAATTTATGTCTGTAACATATCCGTGACATTAAACACACCCATATAATGCATTTTGGGTACAGCGTTTAATAATGTGTATTCAAAATCTTTGATGCTTGCCCAGTCTCAAAGCCCATGGCACATGCCTGGTGGTACCCAGATTTCCTTATTGGGTGTGTTAGAGAGATCTCCGCTGTCACTAGGTCTGCAAGTCAAGTCTGCTGAGGTTTGCTGTTTCTCTGATATGTAGTTGAAGAGGTGGAAACTGCACGTTCAATAACTCAGTAACAAGATCTGGGCCAAAAATAGGGGAATGAAAAAATTAATTGTATTTAGGGAGGGCTAAGGGTTGTTTTAACTCTGACAATGAATTGCAAGCAGGATTCTGTGACCTGAAAAGCAGATTTATGGTTTCATTTTGGCAGGTTTGTCCTCCGAATCTTTACAAGGTCAAACGTCATGTCACAGCACTTTGATGCTAAACAGACTGAATGAAACCCTGGAGATAATCGACATCAGTGATGTGTACTGTACACTCATTTCTGAGGAAAGAAGTTCGTTTTCGGTCCTTTTCAAGACTGTACAGCGGAAATTATTTCATTATCTAGACATATTCCTCTTTCATCTCGCCCATTAATAATGAACTTTTACATTTGTGTTTTAAATTCGCCAGGAAGTCTGTGTGTGTGTGTGTGTGTGTGTGTGTGTGTGTGTGCGTGTGTGTGTTTAAAGCACATGCTATCCAAGTAGCAACAATGAGTAACAGTTTTGTCTTGATTTTAAATGATTGAAATAAAACTTGGCCAAACCCATTGGAAAGAAAATCACAAACGAGATCTACTTAATACCTCAACTGTTTTTTTCTAGACAGTATACTTTTACTGAACTTTTACTGAAGTCTGACGCTTCTCAGATGTTTTTCCTGAGAAAAAGTCCCTGCCATCTCACATTTGCCTCCTCTAGAGTTTCAGAAGAAATCTCAGCAATGTCTCAAACTTGTTTTATAGCTCTATAATCTCAATGTATGCCAGCAATATTATCATATAAATGCCTATTTTTATTTCTACTAAGTCATTTTAGGCACAAATGAGAGACAAATAGATAAATTTGATACTGAAATTTAACAAAACTGAGAACATAGAACTTCTTAACGGAGAACTCCGTTGAGATAACCCCTTTTATTGCTTAG
The DNA here is from genome assembly GCF_019703515.2 of Myxocyprinus asiaticus. Classification (NCBI taxonomy): domain Eukaryota; kingdom Metazoa; phylum Chordata; class Actinopteri; order Cypriniformes; family Catostomidae; genus Myxocyprinus; species Myxocyprinus asiaticus. The sequence continues at coordinate 7,775,392 of NC_059369.1, forward strand.
AGGTTGATAGAGCAACCTATGAGCAATAACATTTTCCTCTGCAAAGTCTTTATACAGCTTTCACCCTAACAAATCCCAGAATCATGCTTTCAAACATAGTCTGTTCTGAAACATAGTGAGCTCGCTATGTAGACAGCATTTCTAGGCATCACAGGTGTGCTCCCAACGCAAGATGCATTATGGACAAAATGCTGTAGAATGCAGCATCACATGTATTGCAGAGAAGGCAATCCTAAACTGAGTTAAGAAGAATGTCAATTATATTTCATCCTATTCTGAAAAGGATCAACAAAAAAGATGTTTAAGCTACTTAAAAATTGATTATTTTACCCATTATTTGTTGTGCTATGTATTTTATGCTTATTACCATTAGGGTTAAGACCCTTTTCACATTAACAGGTTTGGAATGTGGAAGTAAACTTGCAGGGTAAACTTCTATAGTGGTGAATGGAAGACCAGAGCAAATGTAATTCTTGCATTCCCATTTGTGCCAACATCAAAAGAAAAACACTATATTTAACACTATACACTATTACGTTTCCACGACTTACCACAAGAGGTAAAAAAATATAAATAAATAAATAAATAGAGAGCAGTGGATTATGCCAGTAAATAGAGAAAGGTGCAAAATTTACTATCACTCCCTTGGCAGCTGTATTTGAAACCCCATTGCAGCAGTGCTAACTGTTTTTATTTTAATTTTATTAATGCTAAAGTAATGTAACAAAAGGTAGCCTATACTGTTATTAATGTGCACTAAATTATAAAAAATGTAATATATATATATATATATGTTTTTTTGCTAGATTTACGCTGTTAAATGCGTCATCACAGTTTGTGAAAAGGGTCCATTGCGTGTTAGCATAGCAATATGCTTATGTCAATCTTTATTGGAATTAGTTAATTAGTTCCTTAATAATTCAACTAAAAAAGAAAATTATGTCATAATTTGTAAATCTTGACTTTGCACGTTCATAAGCGGTATGAGAAAAGCTAGTTCACAGTGGCTTGCATTGTTTAGCGCTAAAAACAATGTGAACAACTGTTACTGTGAACAAGCTTCTCTCATAGCGCTCATGAATGCGCAACCGATGTCAAGACTTTTAATGAAAAATTACCGAAATTTTTGGTTGTTTCTTACCGAAATCTGAACTATGATGCACAAGTGGCATGGATTTCTTTGATGATACTTTTGGGTCCTTTTTTAAAGCTTTAAAGTGAGGCACTATCCAATGCCATGGTATTGAAAAGACGGACCGGGAGCCGGATTCACGAAAATGTTCTGTGTAACAAAATGTAAAAAATTAAGAAAGTTCTTATAATTTATCCTAAGAAGTTTGTAAGAACATTCCTAAGTGCAATTCTTGAAAAATTCTTAAGATTTCAAATTTTGTCTTAAGAACATCTTAATTTTTTTTCTAAAGAATAAAAAGACAGGCTTTGACATTGTCTGATCAGCCTGCTCATGGGCTTGCCTTGTCTAATAGCCTACAACAAATTCAATACGTCAACACTGGTAAATCGTAACGATAAAATTTTCTATTAACCTTTTTTTTTTTTTTTTTTTAAAGTAGCAAGCACCTTCTTATAATTTTTTTGAATGTAAAGTGCGTGAGATGCTGTGACGTGCGCAGAACGGGGGCAGCAGGGGTGCAAGCCCCTGCCCCTTTCATTCACAAATCTAAAGGTGCCCTTCTGGTTGTCCAGAAAAATTTTAATATTTATATTAAAATAGAATTATAATTAAATAAAACAAAATTAAAATCTCATAATAATCTCACAATAACAGTAATAATGTGTTATTATGAGGTTTCTTTGTAAATCGCGGGGGTATTAAGAAAATAAAGCATAGGTGCCTTTAACAGTAAGTGATCCTTTCTATGCCCTACTCACTCCAAAGTGCAGAGCCCTTGAAGTGGGTACTCTGAAGGGAACACTAAATTACTGTATGAATGTGCCCCTCGTCTTGTGGAAGGGCCCATTCATTTTCTCACTTTTGTTGGAACGAGCTTTCAAGTGGCGTTCCCTCCCGCAGCAGTGCCCTTTGAAGGAGCAAAAATGTTGTCCTGAATTCGAGCATCGAGCGTCACGGAGCTTCAGCTGTTTTTTTTTATTCTGTTTGTTTGTGTTTCATGAAGTTACAAGCGAAACGCGACAGAAGATATCTGTTTACAGCATATAAACCCTACATTTCAACATGTTCACATACTTTTAACTCATTTTTGATGCTACAATAATTTAATAAATACTTTTGAATCCAGACATTACATTGCTTGCATTGCTTTTGTTTATTTATGAAACATATAGTTAGCGTTTTGGCTGTGTACTCACAGAGCGACGCAGACACACCAACGCAGAACAATAAATGCAATCCAACACAGGTCAGATACAATGTCCACTCTATGTATTGTGTTGTAAGTTCATCAACAGATTAATACTCGATTGCTACTGCATTTCCGACATCACATGGCACAACTGCAGTGTAGACAGCTTAATTATAATGGGAGCGGTCGCGTCGTTTTCAATGATAGAAATGTAATACGTCTTTTATAGAATACTGCCATTAACTGAAGGAGCTTTCTGATTCAGGCAAAGCCAGTTTGTTTTTTGTTTAAACTAGTAGACTAATCACTTTCAGAAAAATACCATGGTATTACCATTTTTGGACATGTGGGCTACCCATTCAAAACTGTGACGAGGTCAGAATGGAAGCAGCAGAGATAAAATGATAAAGTGAGAGTGCAGAGATGAGAGAAGTGAAAAGTGATGAGACAAGAAAAAGATAAGAGCCCTATAACCAGGGTAATACCATGGTACTGAATGATTATATTCATATTTCTTGATACTGTCATAGTACTCCAAGATACTTCAAAAAATACCATGGTTTTACTATGACACATGTCAAAAACATGGGATTATTATAGACTATGTCTGGTGCTTTTTTATTTATTTGTCAAAAAGGAAATAATGGAAAAAATTATGTTTATAATACAAGAAAAAAGCTTAAATACTCAAAAAGCAAAGAATAAGTTAAATATATAGAAGTGCTACTCTTTAAAAAATAATCAAATAAATTTAAATAAAATAAAAAAGAGAGAGCACTATTTGCAGCACATCTGTTTTAATTAGCATGACTGGTCACCACATTAAGAAGCTTCAAAACAACATTTAATGTTTGAATTTGGTGATAACATTTACATGGTTTGAAAGCTGAAAATAAAAATATAATATAACACAAAACAGTCAAAAACGTTTTTTGGTCTAAAATCAAAATTCTACGTAAACAGCCCATTGTGACTTCAGACTCAACATGAAAAACCCAGTTAATTCATCAAATCTCTTACCTTTTAGAATTTAAGACAACTGTGAGGTTATCCTAACTTTAAGATGTTATTTACGATGATTTTTAAGAAAAAAAAATTCAAGAATTTGAATGCTTCTTAAGTTTTTTCTTAAGAACAATCTTAAGGTAAAAGATAAGAACTTTCTTAAGCAGTATTTTTGGGAATACAAAATATTCGTAACTTTTTTCTTAAGTTAGAAATTAACAAAGAAAATGGTAGTTAAGAAGAAATTTCTTCTTAAGAAGGTTTCGTGAATCTAGAACCGGATTATTAATTACATTTTTCATTTCATTTTTCTGTTCTGCATAAAAAAAGTCACATGGGTTTGGAACGACATGAAAGTGAGTACATGACAGAATTTTCATTTTTGTGTGAATTATTCCTTTAAGTTTCTTTGTTTGGTATGAGTGTTGCTATTCTTATGAAGTTTAAAGATGGTTTGGATGCTGCCTTAGAAGGTAGCTTCCAACGTGGGCAGTAGACAGCAAAGCAGTTCACTACGGCAGGCCATTACACCCTGTGTGATATTGTAAGAAGACTGTGTTTGTTTAGCTGGTGGCAGAGCTGGTGAAATGGCACAGGGAGGAGGGTATTGTTTATCTGTAGGAGGTGCGGGCAACATGAGAGGAAATTTTATTTAGATAACTCCCAGTTCACATGACACTCAACAGAAGTGATAATCATTATAGATGCTGGTCTATCCTCCTGCAGACTGCCCGTCACTCTCGATTAGTGCCTCACACAAATCACCGTTGGGGTTGTCTGGAAAATACGTCATTTGAGAATGGCACTTGAATGCCACAGAAATGCCGGACCAGAGCTCCAATCTCTCTTATTTCATATACTGAGAACCAGAGTGAAATTCACCTCTATATCCACACAGCAGGCTGTCAGGTGAGATGGTGTTACCTCAGATTGACCATGGAGGCATGACCTTTAGCAAGTCCATTCCTGACAGGAGTAACAACCCGTCTCATGAGAAGTCGTAATAATAGTACGAGATGGCAATATCATAAGAAATTGCACATTTTGGCTTGTTCGACAAGCACTCCCATATAGAAAAATAAAGAAGGAAAGAGAAACGTTGGTGTTTGAAACAAAGTTATGGACATACATCACTCATTTGTAGTGCATAAATAAATATGGAATGAGTGACCAAATGTGTTCACAGATGTTTCTTCTAGTAAAATAAAGTGTTGGATAGGAGGGTAGCTAAAATTTGATGGCTGTATTGTATCGATTTGAAATTCTGTTTGTTGATTGGTTGGTCTCTATAGTCGTACCTTTTTGTATGAGCCAAGTCATAAGATATCTTATATGATATTAATTATTATGAGTTTTATGAGACTACATTGTGAATAATGATCGTTCTGAATGACAAACTGATTGAATTAACAAAAGGAATTGTGAATGTACAAACAGATTATGACTAGATTTGTATGTTTTCTGAATTTGTTCAAATCTCCTTAGTTTAAGCAATGGTAACAGTCTGTGACAAGGATGGTGTGGCCAGGCTATAAGGATGGACACCTGGCACTGAATTACCCTATCAGCCGGGAGAGGAATAGAGAGGAGCCGGAGACGCCAGTTCGACAGAGAGAGAGAGATGCACGCAGCCGTCTAACATGTGCATTCTGCGTTGGGCCGGGAAGGCCAACAGTGAGAGACACGGAACTGTGTGTGTGTGTGTGCTGGAAAGCACTCTTCATGTTTTGTCTACGTGAAACAGTCTGACATTAAAGTCTTGCGTAAATTGTTCACCCGGCTCCCGCTTCCTCCTTGATAGGGAAGGCAGAGAGCTGCCACACAGTCATTCTTGCCTTAGCAAACTCCACTAATAATAAGCAGTGCTATTTTGTGTGTGTGTGTGTGTGTGTGTGTGTGTATGTGTGTGTATGTGTGCGTGTGTGTGTGGGCGGGTTTGGGTGGTTTACGAGGACTTTTTTTAGGTTACAAACTGGTAATTACAAGGGTATTATGCTATAAATGTGGTTTATGATGACATTTCTAGTGTTCCCATAATTCAAATCGCTTAAAAAACATACTAAACGATGTTTTATTAAAAAATGTAAAAATGCAGAAAGGTTTCTGTGAGGGTTATGTAGGTTTAGGGGTAGGGTTAGGGTTAGGGGATAGAATCTATAGTTTGTACAGTACAAAAATCATTATGTCTATGGAGAGTCCTCATAAGGATAGCCGCAACAACGCGTGTGTGTGTGTGTGTGTGTGTGCATGTTTTTACTACATTGAGGGGACCAAATGTCCCCACAAGGATAGTAAAACATGAGATAACCTACCTTGTGGGGCCCAGCCAGCGGTCCCTATGAGGGAAATGACTTATTAAACATACAAAACGATGTTTTTTTTTTTTTTTTAAATGTAAAAATGCAAAAAGCTTTCTGTGAGGGTTAGGTTTAAGGGTAGGGTTAGGTTTAGAGGATAAAAATTATCGTTAGATCTGTATAAAATCCATAAAATGCATGGAAGTCTATGGAGAGTCCCCACAATGATATAAAAACACGTTTTGTGTGTGTGTGTGTGTGTGTGTGTGTGTGTGTGTGTGTGTGAGATAATTGTGGCATACAATAAAAAGTTTAATGTTTCTTGGCATGCTGGCATTTGTAGGCTCTGTGAGGAGAGCTTGGTTGGCTTATATTGCACTGATTCTTGTCTTACATACAAAAGTCCTCTTTATGTTAAAAATCAAGAAATTGATAATAATAAAAATACAGAAAAAGTTAAATATAAAGGAAATGTGTATACTCAGGGCATTTATTGCTTATATATTTAAATAATTCCATTAGAATTTTTTTAATGCATGCTGTATAATTGGAAGCACATATAACTTCACTTGTCCTCAGTAAGAGGTCACAATGTTAAACTGCCAAACAAAGTGTTTAAATATGTAACAAATTAATAAATATGAAATATCAAATGAAAGGTAGGGATCTGTAAGATATCAAACAATACATTAAGAAAACTTTAAATGATATTTTCCATAAAAAACTGCCTATCAAATTTGTGTCCTCACTTTGCGTCAACTTTTTTTAATAATCCTGAATAAGTCAGGCAATGTCATGGTCGTCTATAACTCTGAGAGCCCCTTTTCCAACTTCCTGCTCATGGTGGATGCAACAGTAGGACACGTGGTCTGGTAAGTTTGATATTTTTTATATTTTAAACAATGTTGAAGTCTCTGTGGTCACAGATTCAACATGTCAACTCCGTATTTCCATTGTGATAATTTCTGTTAGAATTGTGGGATGAATTTTGGCATTTTAGTTTAGGTTATAGAGGCATCTTCAACTGATTAAAAAACAAAATGGCTCCAGAGCACAACACATGGTTAAGATGGAAAAATATTCAATTTTGTCAACTCAAATTTTTAGAATAGTGTGAAAACAGAAAAAACAAAATGTATACAATGTATTTAATCAATTAACTCCTTTACTGAACACCATTATTAGATACTTAAAGACTTTACACTTGTTGGATGGATCAAATTAAAATAGCATGCTTTTTGTGAGTCTGACGGAGTTGACACAAATGACAGTAAGATGTAAGTCATGAAGTGAATAAATGTCAGTTTTCAGAAAAAAGCATTTTTATAAAAACCAGTTCCCTTACATGGTACAGTAGCTGAGACCTTTGTCTACAAATATATCCATTTCAAATTAATTTAATATTAAAAACAAAAAACTAAGATTTAAAACATGTTTTATCCCTAATTTCAAGAATCAGCGAAGGGTCATATAATAAAAACAGGATTTATCTTTCAAAAAGACACACAGGGCCGTGCTTAGGGTAGTGGCAACCGGTGGATTGAAAGGCAATCACTATGGAGGGGGAACATACAGTACATGTATTGTGCAATGTCCACTGAGTGGCGCTAAAAGCAGGTTAATGTTCTCCCAAACAGGGTTTTAATGTTAATGCTCTATCGAGTTTTAAATTCCGTTTAAAAAAACCTACCTCCCTGCCCCAAACCTTAAACGTAACTGATAGTGTCATAAAAGCAAATGTGAGACGAAAAACACAATTGCTGAAGCAACCACGTTATTTTGTGGTGCTTCTATGACCATTTCGGCTAATGTGTCAATTTATTTGCTCTTCAGGACTTGTACATCACTCTGTGCAATTAGCACCCAAATAAGCTTGTAAATGTAGTTGGTTATGTAATGCAAATTTTAAATGTATCATCTTACAAGTCATGCACCATAATAAAAGTGTTCTGATTTTATAAGATAGCATTGTGTGAGGAACAAGGTGAAAAGTAAGTGTTGTTGAACTGATAATCTGCTGTTTATGTGAATAAAATTAATTGTTGTTGTAGCGCCTCTAGTGTTCATTTCACCAGGAAACCTCGTGATATTTACAAGGAGCCATGTGAAAATCATTTTGCCAAAATATAGGTATAGTAACTTCAGGGCCGCTGCAACCTATACGCATATTATTCAAGTCTGCGTAGGGCACCAACTCCCTAGGGGGGGCACCAGAAACTCCACCGGCTGCCCTTCCTTGCATGTTATATGTTATTCAAGGACCCGATAAAAATCACGGAAAACAGACGATCGCCTCACAGCTCGCAGCACGTCAGATTATCGCCTCGCACACCTCCCCTTCCATTGTCCACCGATCATGGAACTCTGCATAGGGCATTAATTTGTAATTGTAAAGCATTGAAAAGAAATAGCATCCCTCTCCACAACAAGCCACACAATTAGAGGTATCATTTAACAAACAGTGTGGGATGAGTTACACACTGAAGTTTAATACTTGAGAATTATTAAAATCCCTAACCCTCAGAATGAATAATAATAATAGTGATGTTCACCTTAGCAAACACCACTAAAAATAATCACCCAAATGATTTTTAAATAGCTCTGAATTTGGAGTCTGTATTGCGTGTGGTTGGTTGTGCAGTGCACAGTCGTTTGACTGTCTCCGGATTACTGCTCCTCTATGTCAGTGTGCTGTAGTTTGTTGTTGATGTGAATCAGGTCTTTGTTTACCATCTCTCTCCGTGATGATTTAATGTGTGTGAGTCACACACGACCTGTGGCATCGGCACAGCACCGCAAGTGCCGAAGCAAACCTGACTCTCTCTGTCCTCTTTAGTGCTGTTGTTTTAGGGGCATTGAGAGTCAGCTGAAAACAACACAAACAGAGCATGTGTGTGTGTTTAGACATTCTTTGGAACAAAACTGTCCCCAGAAGCTAAATCTGACAAAACTGTTCTTAGGGAACCTCCTCAAAGATAACAATGATTCATAAAGTAAATAATATTTTACTTTAGAACTTTTAGAGGTAGAGGAGTAATGTGTGTAATGAATAATGGAGTGGTGGTGATGTAGTGGGCTAAAGCACAGAACTAGTAAGCAGAAGGTTGCTGGTTTGATCCCCACAGCCACCACCATTGTGTCCTTGAGCAAGGCACTTAACTCCAGGTTACACTGGGAGGACTGTCCCTGTAATAAGTGCACTGTAAGTCGTTTTGGATAAAAGCATCTGCCAGAAGCATAAATGTAAATGTGTGTGACTGATGTGAAATAAAATAAACATATTTGTTAGCTTCTATCTATCAGTTACAATAACACATATCTTCTCTCGCTGTCTCCATTTTATTCTCCTCTGACCACACTGTGTGCTCTTCTATCCTCCCCAGACTTACCGAACCTGCTTCGGAGCAAGTTTTATTTTGGATTACAGATCGCAAACTGATGCTGAACCAATCAGCTGTGAGTAAAGTGACATCTCTGACACAATGAAGTCACTCCCCCTGTATCTCTTGCTCCAAATTAAAGTACACTTCACAGGGAAATTTACATATGTCATGAATTTATATTTACTGTATATATTACATAAGATATCATAATCTTTATAGTAAGATATCATAAGATGCTTTACTTGAGAGATCCTGGAACCTTGTATCTTTTGAGCAACACATTAAACATGTATTATTGTGTTTCTTTGCATTTCTTTAAATACTGTACCTTTAAGCAGTGCATGATGCTGAGAACCTTGGAATTTTTTTTTTTTGCATTCTCACAAGCTGAAGTATGTCATTTCTGTGCCACTAGCGCCACATAAAATATGAATTAATGTTGTTTTTATACTTAGGGTAACAGAGGAATTTGTATAGTGCCAAAGAGACTAAGTGTTTACAGTTTTCGGAAACATTTGCCTATGAATGGCTTATTTATAGTTGTCTCTGCATATTAGGATGGGATAGGAGAAAGACTTTTAACACTGAAAAAGTTACACATTTCAAATTTAAGACCATTTGATTATTGTCACAATGCGTTTTTTTGTCTTGTCTTCGTTATCGTGACAAAATCAATCAAACATTTTCATCAGTAATTTCGTTGACAAGACGAACAGTGGTTATGACGTGATTTGCATTGATTTAGAACAAAATGGACACGTTTCATATTTCGTAAAACTTAATTATTTCCAATACAAATTAGCTTAAAATTTGATTCTTTAATTGACAACCCAACACCCAACTCAGAAAGGCAAGATTAAAGAAATACATGACACTGTGCAACTCATGTAAATAAAATCATTCCTAAATGATTGAAGACAAAATTACTTCAAACATCCACTAAAAATCACCTTGATATCCATTGGTTAATCTAATGCAATGACTTTCAGACAATTTTGTGTAATTTAGGTGTGCAAATGGACATTGGAACTCCAGACAAAGCCAAAGAAACCTCCATGCCCATATGTTTGCATGTTCACCTGTATTACACATCCCTCAGTATGCAAATGAGATGGGGTGATTTTAAACAAAGGACACACATTTCTTTGTGCAATCAGAGAGACAGGTTTCTGTTTTACATGGTCAATCATATCTTTTTATTATATTTTTATTTTCATGCAATCCCGGAAATGTATCGAATCATAACACAAAGTTTTTTATTTTATTTATTTATTTATTTTTTTTAAAGATTTATGCATTTCAGTTTTTTCATAATTCAATTACGCAATACATTTTTAATATCAAGACTAACTCAAACATATTGAATTAAATTGAGTAATCTTTAACTAAATAAAAAAAAACATTTTATTAATTACATTTTGTAAAAAATTTCACAATTCAATTTGATGTAATTTTGTTGCGTAAATCTCAAAATAGACAAAAATTATGTGTGTATATATATATATATTATAGACCATTTTTGTGTGTAATATGAGCCAGTTGGTGACATAAAGTGAGTCAGCGTCATTCAGTGTTTATATTCAACAGCACTCCGTGATTGCTCGTATTACTACTACACTACTAAAGCTAGGAAATAGCTTTAAATGGCTTTAAACTAGTAACTTAAGCATTAAGGCACATCACAGCTGAGAGACACAACAGACTGATTAATTACACAAACTCAAGGCGCTTACCTCTTACCGGAGTTTCCACATTGGAGAGGACAAAATGGCAGAGGACATTGCGGTTTCTATAGTGAAAGACTCTTGCGTACTGGCTACCGCGAAATAGGGAGGAATACCCCAGCTTGGATGGCTATTTTTCCACTGAGAAAATAGGATGCATTTCACCAAAATGACATTATCTTCAGAAAGCTGCAGTACTTTGTTTGCTGCAATTCAATGATTGGTGGATCGTTTCTCTTCAGGATCATGGGTAGTGTAGTTCTTCACCGCAAATTCCGCTATTTAATGCAATTTTTATAAAATGAAATTGAAATAACATGGAAAGATGGCTTAAAAAGAAGCATATACAATCAATTAACAACCTCTGAGCTCACAGTAGGTCTGTCTTTAAAGGTTTATAAAAAAAAAAAAAGATGGTATTTTTAATTCAGGAAACAGAATGTTGCATTCTATAGCAGATATTACTATAAACTGTCTTATTTTATAGTTAGTTTTCTCTTTCAGGTGAGCTACCATGATGGCGGAGCCACAACATTTTGAAAAGAATCTTGCAGAACAAGTTAGCTGAAGTTGGTACATTTTCAACATGTTTTTAGCAAGCTACACATTCATGCCTGCGTTTGTGTACTTGTGTACAGTATGTTTTTGGCCTAAGGCTTTAGAAATAAGTACTGTTGTGGTACCATGGTACAATAATGGTACTTTGATATACACTGATCAGCCAGAACATTAAAACCACCTGCCTAATATTGTGTAGGTCCCCCTCGTGCCACCAAACAGTGCCAACCCACATCTCAGAATAGCATTCTGAGATGATATTCTTCTCACCACAATTGTACAGAGTGGTTATCTGAGTTACCGTAGACTTTGTCAGTTTGAACCAGTCTTGCCATTCTCTGTTGACCTCTCTCATCAACAAAGCATTTCCATCCACAGAACTGCCACTCACTGGATGTTTTTTGTTTTTGTCATGATTTTGAGTAAATTCTAGAGACTGTTTTGTGTGAAAATCCCAGGAGATCAGCAGTTACAGAAATGCTCAAACCAGCCCATCTGGCACCAACAATCATGCCACGCTCCAAATCACTGAGATCAAATTTTTTCCCCAATCTGATGGTTGATGTGAACATTAACTGAAGCTCTTGACCCGTATCTAAATTATTTTATGCACCGCACTGTTGCCACATGACTGGCTGATTTAAGATATACTGTTGTGGTGATGTGGGTGTGGCCTAGTGACGTCTGTGGAGAGCGAGGCTGGGAGAAAGAAAATGGTAAGGATTGACACCTGTGGGAAATTATCTCTAAAAGCTGTTCTGTGTTTCATTGAAGCTGGAGGGTGATAAAAAGGGTGTCCAGACTGCCGGAGGAGAGAGAGACGCACGCTGACTGTGTGCTCATGCACTTTATGTTGTGCTGAAAAGCAGTTTGTTGATTGACGCTGAAAAGTGTAGAAATAAAACTCATGTTGGATTGTTTACCCGGCTCCCACTTCCTCCTTCAGAAAGAACTCAAGAAAGTCAGAGACTTTGTCACAACTGTATGTCCCAAAAAAAACAAAAAAACAAACAACAACAAAAAATCATTAAACTTGGCATTACCATGTCCAAAATACCATGGTCAGTACTTTGGTTAATGTCATAGATACAGCAGGCAAAATTTCTAGTTCATAATCTGGAAGATAATGACTGCAGTGTGTCACAGTGGGCAGACACTGAGCCCAGGGCACTTTGGTACACATAATCCTCCCGTCTTACCAGTCATTTATGATGGTGACAGAGAGAGAGAACTGCTAATGACTGCTGAGGTGTCACAACATCACACTTAAATTCACCAGACAAGCTCACAGCTGGGGGAAAAAGTGTATGTGTGTGTGAGAGAGAGAGAGAGAGAGAGAGATTGACACAAGCTTGTCACAGTGTGTGTATATGCCACAAATAGACATTACTATTGTTGTCAAAATTACTGGTACTTCGGTACCAAGTCGATGCTAAAATAAAAAAAGATGTAACGATACCAGTGTTTCTGCAGTACTGGCATTACCGGCTCTATCCAGTACCAACACGCAGTATGACTGACACACGACAGCTTTAAAATGCTCATTTTGAGCATGTGCTCTGTTACTCCTTGTACACTGAAATGGAAAATTTATTAAATTAAAATCGTGACATGTCCTAGTGTGATTTATTAAACCGCTAACAGCAGCAATCTTTTCTTACACGTTGAATGTATAAATCCGACCGCTCATACTCTGGAAACTCCACAGACATTGAGAATCATTCACGTTGTATAAGATGACAGAGCAGAGCACTAATCCACTGTGAACCACACAGCACATGAAAAATATATATTTATATAATTAAATCCCAGCATTTGCGCTTTAATCTCAACTCAAACTTTATTTATATAGCATTTTAAACAATGAGTTGACCAAAGTGCTTTACAGTAATAAAATGTAAAACATTTCACCAGTAATCTAAAATATAAACACTCCAAAACGGTGTCCTACATTTCATTTGTCAGACTCAAAGAACAGTGTAAACAGATGAGATTTCAGACGTGACTTAAACGTTTTCAATGATCACACTCGACTGTGTTACAAACTGTTTATGTGATAAAGTGAAACTTCTGGCAAATGATGCACGTCATAATAAAAGCACGATTCAAAATAAAAGCTAGATGCTTGAAATTGTAATAATAATAATAATAATAAGAAGAAGAAGAAGAAGAAAAAGAAGAAGAATTAAGCAATATATCACAAGCAAGACTGCTGTTGAATAAAAGTAAAAAAAGAAAAAGAAATGCAATGACATGTTGAAAAGTTCCATTTTCACTTGTTAAACGTTTTAAGAATAAATTGATTAGACACCATTTTGATGAATAAATTAAATTAAACTTTAAAACATGTTCTGTAAAAATAATAATGATTAAACTATAATTATTAAAGTCATTACTAAAAAATAACTAAACTTATGTGTTCAGTAGCACATTATAATATTAGCATATTTTTGCTGTGGTATAGAAATTGGTATCGAGAACCATGAAATTTCACTGGTATCGGTACCAACTGAAATTTAGGTACCGTGATAACACTAGACATTACTAAGGGGTATTTTTGGCCCACTCATGGTGTGTGTGTGTGTGTGTGTGTGTGTGTCTCCGGAGGGCCTGCTTTAGAATCACTCTAAATTTAATCAGTGATGTCAGTGTGGCCAGTTTAATTGACTGACTGAAGAGGGGAAACAGGCAAGAGAAAACATAAAATATCATGTTAATGTAAATGTAATTCAGTTAACCTTAATGAGGTACTTATCTTTGTCTATGTATGTTTGGGTCAGGTTTTGCCTACATTGTGGGAAACAGGCTTGATAAACATACAAAATATTGTCTTAATGAATATGTAAAAATGCAGAAAGGTTTGTGTTAGGTTTAGGGTTAGGGGTTAGAAAATATGATTAGCTCAGAATAAAAACAATATAAGCAGGCTTGGAGAGTAACAGATTGCTTGTAATGGCGTTAGGTAGTCAGGATGCAAAAAATTAGGTGACTGTAATCCGTTACAGTTACATAAAAACCCATCGTAATTAAATTTTCAAAAAATTGGGATCACTGTCACGATCACAAGTTTTAATTTCTGACATTTCTGAATTCCTGACATAAAGTGATACAAACAGCTGTTTGTTTAGAGTGAGAGATTCGTGTTCTCAGTCAGGAGTGCCTCATACTGTCGCATGCGCAAATAACACCTGTATCACATCAGCACTCTGCTCTCGAGGCAGAACATGCGTTATTTTCTTGGAAAGTTTGACATTATTCGCTCTTTAAAAGAGAAAAGTGACACAACATTTAAGTTCAGTGGAATTTATGCCTTCCAGCTGTGAAGACGCTCTCATTATCCAAGGACCTGAGAATTTGAAGGTAATAAGAGCCACACAGAAATCACATTAGCTAGGTTAGCTAAAATTAGTTAATATTAAAATGTGTTAAAATAAGTTAGCCTTAGTGCTCAAATAAATCCGTGGCCCTCATAATTTGGCAGGAGCAGGAATAGCGGCCAACACTGACACGATTTGCGCATCATTGCTGATACGGCATAGAAATCCCCTGGTCTGTATGGTTGCAAATGCGAACTCTACTATATTAGCCAGGACGTCCTATATGTTGTTCCGATGATGATGATGATAACGTGTGATCTACCTTTTGAATACAGTCTAAAGTTAATGAATAGTGCAAATTACAATTGCCTATACACACTAACTGCAATACTTTGAGGTATATCTTGTCAGACTGAGTTTAATGTTAACCAAGACATAATTCAGTGCATCTGTTCAGATTATATTTGTTTATGAGAAATTATTTTTCTGAAGCAGACAGAGAACTCACCTGATTTCTTTAAAAATACTGAGTTGTTTAACATTAACAGCTCATTTTCTGTTTTCTTGGTAGGGTGCAGTGTACATGTTTCTTTTCCTTAGATATAATAACAGCTACAACAGTACTCATAATATTATTCTGTTTGCATTCAAGGCATAATATAAAGTTTTATAGATATTGATTTTATCTTGACTTTATTTACCTTGTGGTAATCCAAAAGTAATGAAAAGTCATCTGATTACATTACTTTCATATTTCTATAATTGGAGTACGTTACTAATTACATTTATTGTTAAGTAATCAGTTATCTGTAATGGATTATAAGTCAGTGGAAATGTTCTCACAGGGATAGTAAAATGCAACCTGGTCTCATAGATTCACGTTACTATACCTACATATATGCTAAATGATTTTTACATGGATTGTTTTATGTACCGTGGCAGTTTCCTGGTAAAATGAACACTTTTCCATGGAATTCCCCACCATGATTCACAAACAAACCTGTGTGTGTGTTTATTTAGGAGGTAGCTGCTCTTTTCAGCTGTCGTAGCTCTTTTTGGGTAGGTGGTAAAAAAATACTTTTAGGAATAAATTTGCTTGCTTGCTTATTTTAGACAGAAACCAAATAAACTAAAAGATTTAATTATCAGTGATTTTCCCCTTGCGTTCAGCTGGCTTTGTATTGACCCATGGGACCAAACCCAAATACTGTACTGTTAGAACAGAATCTGCTGGTTTAAATGAAACCGTTTAAACTCCATCTGCCATCTTTACCACTATAGCACTATGGATGAGTGAATATGTTCTTGGAAGTGTGTTTAGCGCATGCACATTAATGTTTGTGTGCTATGTTTGTACAGAAGGGGGTGTTTATCACAGTCTTGTTGTGTTTAATTTTAACCTTGGCGTGGAAAATATCATCTGTCAGTGATTAAGTTTATTGCAGTTTACATTTGTAAGTGTTTTAATCCTCTCCCACACTAATCCTGCAGATTTCTGTAATAAATATTTATTACATTTAGGTTTATCATTGATTTTTTACAGCTGTTGGCACACTAAGAGTTGGATCAAATGAACGGTGGATACAAAAATTAAGTTCTGTCATAATGTACTCACCTAGTTCCAAACCTGTTTGGCTTTATTTCGTCAGTGGAACACTGAATGAGAAGTTCAACAGAATGTGCAGGCTTTTGTTTTCCATACAATGAGAGTGAATGAGAACAGAGCTATTGAACTCAAGAAACACTTCCCACAATATTCCAAGTCTTCAGCCAAATTATAGTTTTGTGTATGGAACAGACCAAAACTGGAACAGACCTAAATGGATATTCACTTAAAATCTTCTCGTTACCGATTGTCATTGAAGTGATTTTCAGTAAATATCTATTATAGTCAATTAACTTAAATTTCGGTCTGTTCCTCTCACAAAGGAAATATATGGCTTCAGAAGAGCACAAGCCTCATGGACTACTTTTATACTGTTTATCCTTTACGGAGCTATAGATAACCCTCATTCCCATTTACTTTCATTATATGAAAAAGAGCAGCTGGGACATTCTGTCTATCATCTCCTTTTGTGTTTAGCAGAAGAAAGTCATATGGGTTTGAAACAACACAAGGGTGAGTACATGATTTTTGGGTAAGCAATTCATTTAATTCTTCCTGTTCCTTGTGCCAAAATACAAAAAAGAAAAAGAAACAGCAATTTATTTAATTCTTCCTGCTCTCTGTGCCAAAAAAATAAATAAAAAATAAATAAAAATTCCAATCTGTGAGACTGAATAAAGTGTTGAAGATAATTTCCGTGCTGTGATCACAGAGTAAGTACAGCTGGATCAACAGCAGGTGACACTATGTACTGTTGAACTTAATTCTAGTCTGGTTTGATTTTGGGGGGCACTGCTTCATGTTCTGATTAGACACAACATTTGGAAAGAATTTGTCATATATCATCACTATGTAATGGGTGACTGTGTTCTTATATTTACTTTTTAACATGCACTTTTACAATGTAAGGTTTTGTTGGCCAGGAAGTAATCACGTTCACGTAAACAACGGTGAGCGTGATTTGGAGTACATTTTTACTCCACTTACTATTAGGTTTAGGGTTGGGGTTTGGGTGTGGGTTACACTCAAAAAATAATTATACGATTTTAATTTGATAACAAAATTCCATCATTTAAAATTGAGTATGCTTTAACAAAGTAAAATAATAAAAAACATGTTAAAAATTACACTATTCAACTAGATGGAATTTTGTTATGAAATTGAGATGGGTAAAGTTAGTAAAATATGTTTCCCTGTTGACTGTATTACGTCATTTACAACTTGCTTTTGGCGCCACTCTGTGGACATTTCACCTCAACAACACTTCCAGCTTCGGCCACTGGGGGGCAATAATTCAAATTTCAATAAGCACAGACCAATTTAGCAGTAAAACTTTCAACCTACTGTCACTGAATTTACAGTGTGATCAGTCTGTATTTTAAGAGATGGACTTCATCTATAAGCACAGAATTCCTGTATATTGTAACAGATTAAAGAGAAGGCAATTTTAATGGTGTTTGCTAAGGCAAGTATCACTATAATATTTAGGGTTGGTGATGTAAACAAACCCCAGAAGACTTACATTGAAGGAGGAACTAAATTCACTGTATATTAATGTCCTAACTCCAACACAGTCTGGTCTCATAGAATCACATTACTGTATTTACATTTTTGTAAAATTATTTTTACATGGCTCATTTTGCATATTGTGCCAGTTTCCTGGTGAAACGAATACTAGTTGAACAATGACTTTTGTTCACTTTCATAAAAAAAACAGTAAAACTGAAAATTATTCAGAAACAATAAAAACAAAAAACTCATACTTTTCACCCTGTTCCTCAAACAGTGTTATCTTATGACATCTATGTTTTTACTATTGTGCATGACTTGGCGATACATTTTAATGTTTACATTAACTAACTACATTCACAAGCTTGTTTAAGTGCAATCAAATTGCGCAGTGACTGAAATGATAGAGCGTTGCACTTGCGATGCAAAGGACCGGTGTAGTCCTGAAGAGCACACAAGTCGACACGTGAGCTGAAAGTGTCACAGAATAACCACAAACATGACATGGTTGCTTAAGCAAATTGCATATTTCTCATCATGACAACATGCTAGCATCATTGAGTTTTGCATGGGCAACAACCACTGCACATTGCAAGTGGTTTGAATCTGTCTCTCAATGCATCTCTCTCTATTTTCATACACACTCAAGTTGTATAAGATGAAGCACAGATATAAAGTGTAAGATTTTGTTCAGATCTATTTTTTCCTCCAGTGTGTGTGTGTGTGTGTGTGTGTGTGTGTGTGTGTGTGTGTGAGTGTGAAGCTGTCAGCTGTGATTTTTTTCAAACACTGAAGACTTAATTAAAAAGGTGTTGAAAACACAACACTAAACAAAACATGCGCCGGCTGGCCACTGTCACACCCACCCCTCAACTGTACCATGAAAACAAATATGATGTTTTACATAAACAAATGCTGTTTTTGTGTTCGTGTTCTGATTTGTCTGGATGGGATTGCTGTGTAGATATTATTCATATTTTGAATGTATAATATTCCTATCTACATATAATTCATACAATAGTCATATCTGCTGAATGACTAAACGATAGGAGGCATGTCGTTCCTTCAGTTCGGCATGTGAGTCATTCGCTTTCAGCAAGGAAAGAAAGGGGTGAAATGCTCAAAGACAAGTTTATAGGTATGCACAAAACAAGATCTCCAATTTATGAATGTGTAAAAATGACCGAAGAGCAATGCAAGCCAATAGCGTTCGATGGCGGGCTGTGAGGGACAATATTATTGGTTTGACCCAATGAATGAATACACACCTTACTGAACCAGTCATCTCCTTAATGAACGATCTGCTGACCGGCTGAACAAGAGGAGGAGCTGCATGTCGATCTTTCAGTTCATCAATCTCGTTCAACAAGAAAAGGGGCAGGAAAAATTATGAATAAAAGTGAGTGATGACCAAACATTACAATGACATAAGGATGTTAAAATTCCTAATTATTTTTTAGGCCAGTATTGTTGTCATTTTGCTCAGCAGTTCAGAATATGATAGATATGCTTTGTTGTCATTTGTGGGGAAACGCTTATGATGCCTAAACACTGCAGTGCAGAAGTCCCTTAGTAGAATTGTAGACACACACATTTTTATAAAGGATAATTAGACTTGTTCTGGTCGTGAATGACTGAAATGATGGTCATTTGGCACCATCTACTGGCGCAAAGGCGCAACTTGAAGAAATGGTCAATGAACGAATCAATGAAAGAATCTGAATGAATCTTTTTGGTGAACAGAATCAAAATAATTGAGTCACTGAAAATTAATCAAAATCACCACCACTAATGAGAATAGATTTTCTTATTAATGAGAGTAAGAGAGACAAAGAGATTGAAATAACATTACTAGATGAGATTATATGAGGAATACGTGTCTGAAATTTTTTGAAAAATTAAGAATGATGTTTACCATTATAAAAATGTACTTGTGTGTGTGTGTGTGTGTGACTTGAACTCATTTTATACAAACAGTATATTTACAGTAATACACAATGCAAGCCTGCTCTCTAAAAAAGTTAAAAGTGTTCAAAGCAGATCCGTGAAGCATATATTTTTGTTAAATCACTTACATGAATTCTTCTGTTAACATATTTGTTTTTCTTTTAGCAATAAAGTCTAAATCGTCCGTGTGAGGCAGGACTACTTTTCTAGGTTGTCCAACTATTCGTTTCTGATGTAATTCCTGTGATTGGAGTTTGTAGAACTCAGTTGTATGTAAACAGTTGCATGTAAACAGTGCTTTATAGACAGTAACATCACTTCCTGGTAAAGATATCAAACACATGTTTACTTTTTTGCTGCTCATGAAATGAGTTGAAAGACTGAACTTTACAAAGAGAGGGTTGATTTGCAATTCACACAGACTGATCACACTGTGAAATTCGGCAAAACGAGGTTGAAAGTTCTGCTGCTGAAATCGGTCTGTGCTTACTGAAATTTGAACCACTGCCCCAGTGGTCAAAGCTGGAAGAGTGTTGACCAGTTTCCAGGTGGAATTTCCTAAGAGTGCCAACAAAAGCGAGCTGTATGGAGCTAGAACAATGACAAAAGTACTTGAATCAGAATTTTCTAGAAATGTGACAATTAACAAAACGGAAGATCTTTATTTTATTATTATTATTATTATTTTTTTATATAAATTTGTAGTTTTAAACAGAATAATTTTGGTTTTTAATTTTGCTGAGGTGAAATTAGCTGTGAATATTCAGATTAAAAAGTCATTCAGATCATAAACAAACTAGGCCAAACATAGAAAAGTTAAGGTTATCTGAATGAATTCAGCTTTGTTATTGGCCAAAATGCTAAGTTTGAGCATTGTGATAACCTATACTTGTCCCTGTTCAACACGGAAGCTTGACTTTTGGCCATGATTGTTAACAATCTGAATTTCTGCTATCTGAATTTGAGAGATTTGTATTTGGAGTTCTGAATTTCTTCATAATCTGAAAATTTGAATGTGTAATTTTATAATCTGAATATTTACAATTCCACCTCTAAACAAATGTTATCTGTTTAAAAATACAAATTTACAAAATATGCCACAAAAATCTTAAATTTTGTTAATTGTCACATGTATAGAATTAAATGAATAAAATTCTAAAATTCAGTTTCAAATACTTTAGTCATTGTTCTAGCTCCATAAAGTTGTAGTTTTGGTTGTAAATGATGTAAAACAGTCAACAGGAATGCATATTTTATTAACCATACACTCTAACCCAAAGCCCAAGCCTATACCTAACTATCAGTGGAGTAAAAATGTCATTTTAGAGCAAAAATGCAACCTCAGAATCACACTTAATCAAGTGTAGCATCAGTTCAGGCAGGTCAGGTTAGTCATGTTGGGTTAGTGATGGTTAGTGATGCTCAGCTGATCATGACATCTAACAATACAATTCAGACGCAAATCAAAGTGGTTCTATTTAAGTCCTCAATTTTTTATTGCCTTAGATATCTTTCCATTGCATGGATGCAAGCTCCAGCTCCACCTCTTATATGGCAGCTTTGCCTTTTCGTTTTCTATCCATCTGTCTAGATGTTCTGTGCTCTAAGACTACAATTGATTTCCAGTTTGGAATTCCTATCTTCAGTGGCTTATTGCTCCTTGTTCTTAATTTACCAAATTGATATACAGTATTTGAAGTTCTATTAAGTGTCCATTTAGTCTATTATTATATAATGAAGGATGGTACCATGTTGCACTGTCAGAATGTAAAAAAATGGAACAATGTGGTTTTAATTCTGCTGGATCTGTTCTGTTACCCCTGGGGGGTTCTTTCGCTGCACTCCCAGCTCTGCCCATGTATGACTGGAGAGTTTGCCTAGAACAGAACCATACTGCCAATGCCAACAGATTGCTATAATTGTCTACAAGTGAATAAAAATATTCATTAAAGTATTCAAGTCAAGTATTCATTTGATGAAGTGGTCCTGACTGAATCATTGTTCATGGTTGATTATTTCTGGTTTACATGGGAACAAACCACTTTCTTGAGGTGAATGGTATTAATTCCTGGTTTGTAATGTTGTGTTGCATTAATATTGTATGCAATGTTTCAATGTTGTGCTTTCAAAACAGTGTCACTTTTACAAACTGAGGTAAGTCTAAATTATTGTATGTACTAATCAACAGCTACATATGAGGTACATAGACATCACTGAAAATAACCCTGGAATATTACTTCAAGTATTTATCTCTGCCTGCCTTTCCAATATCTCAGCCTTGAGGTGGATTTGCCACCTTCAGCTCCTTGCTAAGACAGAACTCCTCATCAACCCAGTCAGCACATCAGTTGACCACAGGTTCACCACACAGCTAGGCTTAGAAGAGTTTGATGACCACTTGAACTTCACTGCCCACATCTTGACAACTTCTCGCCTGTTAATTCACATTCACAGTTGTTCATCTGGAAAACCAGACCCATTTCTTTCTGTACAAGCTGTGCAGCTGCTGGTCCAAGCTCTTGTCATCTCAACACTAGACTACTAAAATGCTCTGATGCTCTGCAGTACAACATGGTAGCAACCCACATCAGCCTATTTTCCACATCACTTTGTAAAGCTCAAACACTCATAATTTACAAACCTGTAACAGCTCAGAAACAGAAGGGAAGGAGAAAACAGGGAAGCAGATTTTTCCAAGATCAGGTAGGACTTTTAATCGGCCACTTCAATGCTTTACAACTTCACAAACTCGTCAGCTTCACAGGCACGTAGACTTAAACACATTAGCTTCACAGGCACTAGTAACTTAAACACATCAGCTTCATAAACATAACAGATTAAACGTAGCAGCTTCAGGAGCACCGTGGCCTTCCTTGTGCCAGACTCTCTCACCCTCTCTGCTGGTGGTGTGGCTGCTTATATGCCGCTCTCCCCATGCTCACTGGAATTAGAGACAGGTGTTACACATAATCTAGCTCAGGTGCAAGCACCCTTACTGCTTTCTCTCTCTCCGGACGGACGCTTGACCATGCCCCTGCTGCCACTAAACCACTAATATGATGATCTGAATTTCCTGTTCCGGATGGTTTCCTGTTCCAGTTGCTGCCGGCATGCTGCACGAGTCTGTTTGTTTGTAGTTTGCTAGCCTGCTTAGCATTGCTTATTCCTCTATGCTCTTCATTTTATTTTACCACATGCTTCGTTTTTTTCCCGCTTTTCTTCTGTTTCAACTGCGTGTATATTACCACGCACACACGTTTTGTTTCTTTTCTTTTTTCCGCTTGTCTACATCTTGCATTTCAACTGCGGCATTTGTTTATTCCTCTGTGGTTTACACAGATTATTGCATCAATCTCAACTGATCAGGAACTAACACAACAACAGCAAACAACTGCATGAGGAATTCACATCGATCTCAAACCCTCACCACTCAAGAGCAACCATAACAACAACAACAACAACAACAAACAATTGTGGTAAGTCATGCCATCCACTCCTATTATTGCTTCCTGCATTGCATGCCACAGGTTTACTCTAGTTTCTTCCATCAGCAGTGAGGGGTTTACATGTGATAGCTTTTCCATCAGCACACAGGGGTTTACATGTGATAAATGTAAGGAATAAGTCAGGCTGATGGAGAAGGTTAATGAGTTAGAGACACGCATCCGAACGCTAGTGGAGGTTAGTGAGAAAGAGAAGCCGGTAGATGCAGGCAGTAGAGCAAGCAACACACACACACACACTTTGGTTATGGCTGTAGAGCCCCCGCAGCAGAGAGTTTGTGTGATGTCTCAGCGGCATACTCGTTCAGCAAAGCGACACCACTCTCCCATTCCTGTTAGGGTTCCAATCGATTCTTCCCACTCAGTGATCCACCTACTGAGAATCATGTTGAAAGAGCCTTGGTTTTAGGAAATTCTATTGTGAGGAACATGGAAATAGAGACTCCAGCCACTATTGTTAAATGCATTTCCGGTGCTAGAGCATCTGACATCAGATGAAATTTACAAGTGCTGGCTAATGCTAAACATAGATTTTCTAAAATTGTTATTCATGTCAGCACTAACGATGTCTGGCTTCACCAGTCGGAAATCACTAAAGATAATGTTAAAGAGGTGTGTGAATTGCAAAAATGATGTCAGACACTGTAATATGCTCTGGCCCCCTGCCTGCTTGTTGTGGTGATGAGGTTTATAGTAGATTAGTGTCACTGAATGGCTGGATGTTGAGTGGTGTCCGGAGAATAGCATAGGATTTATAGACAATTGGAAGAAAAACTCCACCGTGAACACCGCTGCTTCTCTCCCAGATGAGCTTAATACTTTTTAAGCTCGTTTCTAGGGAAATAACTCCGCCCTCATGGAGAGAGCTCTCGCGGCCGAAGTTACAGTGGTTAGTTCACTCTCTGTCTCTGTAGCGGATGTAACCTGATCCTTCCGACGGGTGAATATCCGTAAAGCCGCGGGTCCAGACGGCATTCCGGGCCATGTCATCAGAGCGTGTGCGAATCAACTGGCTGGTGTTTTTATGGACATTTTCAACCTTTCCCTCTCCTTGTCTGTGGTCCCCACATGCTTCAAAATGTCCACCATTGTGCCTGTACCAAAGCAAAATCACTTGCTTAAATGACTGACGTCCTGTTTCTCTGACCCCCATCATCAGCAAATGCTTTGAGAGACTAATCAGAGATTACATCTGCTCTGTGCTGCCTGCCTCACTGGACTCACTGCAGTTTGCATACCATAACAACTGCTCCACTGATGATGCCATTGCATCTACACAACACACTGCTCTCTCCCACCTGGAAAAAAGGAACACATATGTGCGAATGCTGTTTGTAGACTACAGCTCAGCATTCAACACCATAGTGCCCTCCATGCTTGATGTGAAACTCCGGGCTCTGGGCTTAAACAGCTTGATGTGCAGCTGAATCCTGGACTTCCTGTCAAGCAGACGCCAGGTGGTTAGAATGGGCAGCAACATCTCCTCATCACTGATCCTCAACACTGGAGCCCCGCAGGGCTATGTTCTCAGCCCACTCCTGTATTGCCTGTACACACATGACTGTGTGGCAACACACAGCTCCAATGCCATCATTAAGTTTGCTGATGATGCAATGGTGGTAGGTCTGTGTGGCATGGGGGGCGTGGTATAGTGTCGGTCTGCGGGAGAGGGAGAGTGGTAAGGCTCGTCACCTGGCTCATAATTATTTCTAACACCTTGATCGCCAGGGAGGGGGCTGGCGCTGCGACCTCCTCGGAGCCCGTCCCACCGGTGGCCCTCACGAAAATGCGGTCAAACAATGATCTGGAGGCCTTCCTCGACCTCTTTGAAAAAATCGCGGAGGTTTGGAGGTGGCCTCCCGATCAGTGGCCCACCTGTTGTCCCTGCTCTCTGGGGAGGCACAGCTGGCGGCACAACAACTCCCCGCCGCCAGCCTTCTGGACTACAGTCACCTGAAAAAGGCCATCCAGCAATGGGTCGGTTGGATCCCGGAGCAGAGTCGTCAGCTCTTCCGCTCGTTGAGCTTCGGGAAGGACGGCTGCCTGTTCGCTTTTGCGCAGCAGCTCCGTGACACCTGCCGGAAATGGCTGCTGGTGGGGGGAACCCGCGGCATCGGGGAAGTGGTCGATCTGGTGGTACTGGAGCAGTTCGTCTACCAACTTCCCCGAAGCATGTCCAAGTGGGTCCAGTGCCACCGCCTGGCATCATTGGATGGAGCTGCCCAGTTGGCAGAGGACTACATGGTGGCGTTTCCAGGAGGTGGCGAAGCAGGCTGTTCTCTCTCTTCTCTCTCTCCACCCCTGTGCCTCATGTTCCCTCCCCTCCCCCCCGTTCTCCTCACTCTCGCCCAGTTCCAGCTCCGTGGAGGTGGGGAGGTCCGCCCAGACCCCGCCCCTGGTCCAGAGGACCCTTCCCCTTGTCTGTCTCTCCTACCACCCCTGCCTCCCTCCGCTATCCCCTCCAGGTTGGCGAGACCGCCCCCACGAGTGCGGAAGGAAGACCTGGGCCAGTCTGCTGGAGCTGCAGGGAAACTGGACACAGCCAGGAGCGGTGTCCAGTAATGGAGGTGGGGACACTGGTCCAGATCCCCGATGCTCCACAGACTGCCCCCGATTGGGCAGGGGCGTATCGGATACAGGTAAGAGTAAAAGGGGATACACATCAAGCATTGGTGGATACAGGTTGTTCTCAAATCTCGATCCACCAATGCTTGGTGCAAGGCGGCGCATTGGATAAAAATAAACTGGTGAGGATGAGGTGTGTGCATGGTGACATTCACAAGTATCCGGTGCTTACCATTGAGATACGATTCAGGGGAGAAAGGCATAGAGTCGAGGCTGCAGTTAATCCCCGCCTCATCCATCCACTAATTCTGGGAACCAATTGGCCTGGCTTTAAAAATGTATTGAGGGTAATGTGTGTGGATGGGTCCTGCAAAATAGTGGGGCGGTGCCTGGGCCGTCAACGTCAGCTCTGCATCGGGATGACGCAAACGGGGGAATTCCCATTCTCAGGGGCTTCCCTGAGGGGGATTTCCCTCTGGAGTAGTCGCGTTACGAGTCCCTTAAGCACGCCTTTGACCAAGTGAAAGTAATTGATGGTCAACAGCTCCAGCCTGGTGTTACGCTCACATACCCGTACTTTTCTATTATCAAAGAGCGGTTGTATCGAGTGATGCAGGACACACTAACCAAAGAGTATACAACTCAGCTGTTGGTACCAAAAAGCCGTCGGGAAACACTTTTCCAGGCAGCTTACTATAATCCAATGGCTGGCCACTTAGGACACAAAAAGACATTGAACCGTATAATGGCTCGTTTCTTTTGGCCGAGCATTCACGGGGATGTTCGCAAGTGGTGTGCGATGTGCCGTGAATGTCAGTAGGTAAATCCACCGGCCACCCCAAAAATGCCATTGCACCCGCTGCCACTGATCGAGATCCCTTCGAGAGAATTGGCATGGATCTCATCAGGCCATTAGAATGGACTGCATGTGGCCATCGCTTTGTATTAGTTCTGGTGGACTATCCAATGTGATATCCAGAAGCAGTGCCTCTAAGCAACATCTCAGCATGTAGTGTTGCGGAGGCACTTTTCAAAATTATCTCCCGAGTGGGGATTCCAAAAGAAATCCTCACTGACCAAGGCACAACATTCATGTCACGTACACTTCGCGAACTGTATGAATTATTAGGTATTAAGTCGATTCGCACCAGCATTTATCACCCGCAAACTGATGGGTTGGTCGAACGATTTAATAAGACCTTAAAAAATATGATTCGTAAGTTTGTACATGAAGATGCTAAAAACTGGGTTAAGTGGCTCGAACCCCTGCTGTTTGCAGTTCGAGAGGTCCTGCAAGCCTCCACCGGGTTTTCCCCGTTTGAGCTACTGTATGGGCGCTGGCCGCGCGGCGTGCTTGACGTCATACGGGAAGCTTGGGAGGAAGGACCTTCGAATAGCAAAAAACAAATTAAAATACGTTCTTGATCTTAGAGCAAAACTCCACACTTTGGGGCAGGAGAATTTGCTCCAAGTGCAAGAACAGCAATGCCGACTGTACGACAGGGGCACTCAACTACGGGAATTCGCACAGGGAGATAATGTGCTTGTATTGCTGCCCACCTCAAGCTCCAAATTACTCGCCAAGTGGCAAGGACCCTTTGAGGTCACGTGATGAGTTGTAGATCTCGATTATGAGGTTAGGCGAACGGATAGGGGAGGGGCACGTCAAATCTACCACCTCAACCTCCTCAAACCATGGAGGGAGGCAGTACCTGTAGCCTTGGCGACGGTAGTTACGGAGAGGGCGGAGCTCAGGCCGGAGGTATTTCCCAAATCAAGTTCATTTATCCCGGTCCCTTGCGGAGACAACCTCTCACTGTCGCAGCTTACAGAGATTGCCAGGTTGCAAGCGGAATTCGCAGATATGTTTTCACCCCTACCCGGTCGCACGAACCTCATAGAGCACCATACCGAGACCACCCCGGGAGGAACGGCCAGTGCTGTTTATTAGAGAGCCAAATATAGTACCATTGAGAAGGAGTGTCTTGCGATTAAGTGGGCTGTTTTGATCCTCTGCTACTACCTGCTGGGGCGGGCCTTTGCCCTCTATTCTGATCACACTCCTCTGCAGTGGCTCCACCGCGTGAAGGATACTAACGCATGGATCACCCGTTGGTATCTGGCTCTCCAGCCCTTTAAGTTCAAGGTGATCCACAGACCGGGGGCGCAGATGGTTGTGGCTGACTTTCTCTCCAGGGATGGGGGGGAGTAGGCAGGCCGGATATTGCCCCAGCCTGAGTGAGCGGTGGGGGCATGTGGCATGGGGGGCGTGGTCATATGTCAGTCTGCGGGAGAGGGAGAGTGGTAAGGCTCGTCACCTTCTCATAATTATTTCTAACACATGTCTCTCATTATAGTGATAGCGGAGGAAGGCCTAAAAGGAATGCCGAAGCATCAGAGAGGGGTTCGTCAAGCACGACAGCCCGTACCCAGAGAGAGAGAGAGAGATTGTGTTTATGTTGAGAGAGAGTCAGCGGTGGAAAGAGTCAGCAGCTTCAAGTTCCTCGGTGTCCACATCACAGAGGAACTCACATGGTCCGTCCACACTGTGGCTGTTGTGAAGAAGACTCACCAGCGCCTCTTCTTCCTTGGCTGAGGAAGTTTGGAATGAACCACCACATCCTCACATGGTTCTACACCAGCACTGTAGAGAGCATCCTGACTGGCTGCATCAGTGCCTGGTACGGCAACAGCACTGCTCTCAACTGCAAAGCCCTGCAAAGGGTAGTGCGAACTGCCAGACACATCATCGGAGCTGAGCTTCCCTCCCTCCAGGAGATATATACCAGGCGGTGTGTGAAAAAAGCTCAGAGGATCATCAGAGACTCCAGCCACCTGAGCCATGGGCTGCTCTCACTGCTACCATAAGGCCGGCGGTATTGCAGCATCAGGGCCCATACCAGCCAACTTCATGACAGCTTCTTCCCCTAAGCAATCAGACTTTTGAACTCTTGATCTCTCACGATCAATATACATCAGCACTGCACTTTATTAATCTTATTAATCTCACACTGGACTGTCATAAATTATATTCCCTTTTAACAACACACTGGCAACTGTCTATCAACCGACAGCCTGAATGTCAATACAGCACAATACAACCTATTGTATATTTTATATTTTATATATACTATTTTTATTGCATACTGTGTATTCATATTGTGTGTATGTGTATTCTATATATGTGTATTTTATACTGTACATTGTATATTATTATTTGTATATTGTGTTGTGTGTAATGTGTATATTAGATATGTAAATTGTGTTGTGTAAATCTGATTTTTATTGTAAATTGGTATATGTCTCATCACTGTCATGACTGCTATGTTGCTCGGAACTGCACTCAAGACTTTCACACACTGTTGCACTTGTGTATATGGTTGAGTGACAAGTGTTTTGATTTGATTTGAAGAGTTTTTGAGGTAGACCTGACCTGCCAAAGACAGACAGACTCCATCCCTCCAGGGAAGGTGCCACTCTCCTCTGTAGTAATTTGGCTCGTAGTCTTAATAGTGATAGTATTTGATTAACTGGGGCCCAGGTTAGTAAGCAGACAAACTGGCTAATCCGAATGTCTGCTAACAACTTATGTCTGCATCACATAGAGACTGTGTCTGTTCCCTGAACTACCAAACACAAACCAAAATCATTTGGAATAAAAAAATATTAAGGTAAAACTTAAAAATAGAAGATAAACATCATATAAATGTAGGGCTACTAAACATTAGATCTCTTTCAACCAAAGCACTAATTGTAAATTAAAATATTACAGATCATAGTTTGGATGTGCTCTGTTTGACCGAAACCTGGCTTAAACCGGATGAATATATTAGTTTAAATGAATCTACTCCCCCAGGTTATTGTTATAAACATAAGCCTCGCCTGAAGGGTCGAAGAGGAGGTGTTGCTGCAATTTACAGTGGAGTTTTTGGTGTTACTCAGAGGACAGGATATAAGTTTAAGTCTTTTCAACAAATAATGCTAAATATGACACCGTCAGATACAATTGAAAAATCTTTGTCCTCTTTTGCATTTGCTACAGTATATAGATCACCAGGGCTGTATTCTGATTTCCTAGTAGTTACTGTGGAAAGAGATTTAATTATTGGTGACTTCAACATTCACATAGATAATGAAAATTACACATTGGGATTAGCATTTATCGATATTCTCAACTCGCTTGGAGTCAGACAAAATGTGACAGGACCAACTCATCACCATAATCATACGCTAGATTTAATTCTGTCATATGGAGTTGATATTGATACTATAGATATTCTGCTGCAGAGCGATGACATCTCAGATTAGATCTCATCTCATTACCTCGTCTCTTGTATGCTGCGATCAGCTAATGTTACTCAATCAACACCACGCGATCGTTCAGGTAGAACAATTTTTCGACCACTACAGATAGCTTCACTAATAATCTTCCAGATATATCTCATATACTTAGTAAGCCAAAAAGTCTAGAAGAACTTGAAGTAATATCAGAAAATATAAATACAGTCTTCTCTAGCACTCTTGATAGTGAGTTCGATTAAAGAAAATTAAAGAAAAAATCCCTGCACCATGGTACAATGATCACACTCATGCTCTCGAGAGCAGCTTGGAAAATGGAGCGCAAGTGGAAGAATACAAAATTAGAGGTATTTCACAGTGCATGGAAGGATAGTGTCTATAGCTACAGACAGGCACTAAAAGCTGCCAGGTCAGCATATTTTAGCAAACTCATAAAAAATAACCACAACAATCCTAGGTGTTTATTCAGTACTGTGGCTAAATTGGTTAGGAATAAAGCCTCGACTGAACCAGATATTCCATCGAGGCACAATAGTAATGACTTCATGAATTGATTTACTGATAAAATAGAAATAATCAGAAACAAAATTAGAATTATGCAGTCATCTGTCACAGTACCACAGAAAACAGAATTTCATAATTTTCCTCACGAGCAATTTCAATCCATCGCTATTATAGGTCATGAAGAGCTAACAAAATTTATTGAAACATCAAAAGCCACAACGTATGTTAGATCCAATCCCAACTAAGCTCTTAAAAGAGATATTCCCTGTAATCTCAGAACCTCTTCTTCATATTATTAACTCTTCGCACTCTTCATGCTCTATAACTCTTCAAAAAATTCAATGGCATCTATGCTAATATTATTGTATTTGTTTCCCTGTCTCAGCCTCGGTATTCATATCCCGAGGTTACCAGAGCTGGCCAGATCCACCTCCGTTCCTGCTTGGTGTCGAACTCCACTGCTATGTGTCTCTGAGTGATGATGACTAAATGCAGCCGGTGCCAGCCAGACATCACTTCAGTGTATTATGATGGACTTCAGGGGATGAACTGATGCCAACTCCAACCATAAGACATGGGATACTTCATATGCCACTGCCTGAACCTTGGACTTAGGATAGACCTCACCAAAATGACCTGCTGGTTGAACTGCGATGCACCTCACTGATCTCTGCCTGCATCACCTTGGTCTAATGATGGACTACACTCTTAAAATGGAATACATAGACTTTCAATTATTTGCAATCAAAAGCATTCATTGGCCAATTGATGCAAGGACAATGCATCATTGTGAACTTCTGCAGTTAATCCAGGCTGAACTTCAAAGACATTAGTCATTAATCTTACAGATAATACAAAATTTTTGTATAAACACTGGCCCTTAACACTAACTTAGTTTACTAATTTTAAACCATGATCTGCACTGCACATAAATAAATAATATTGGCATTATATTCATGCTGGTTAGCCAGAGGAGAACTGGCCCTCACAGTAAGCCTGGTTTCTCCCAAGGTTATTTTTCCTCCATTAACCAACATCTTATGGAGTTTTGTATTCCTTGCCACAGTCGCCTTTGGCTTGCTCACTGGGGTTCTAAATACAATTATGATTTAATTATTTATTTTTATACACAATTTACAATCATATTTAATCAAACTACACAATGATGACTCTAATACTTTATAGATATTACCTTTTACATTTTCAGCCTCTTTGGGGTGTGAACAAACTGAATGGGTTAAAAGGCAAGCTTGGACAACCCCCAGTTGAGTTCAGAGTTCTGAGTTCTTCTCTTGCTCCACGCTCCACTTCCTCTTCAGCTCCACACTCCGGCCCTCGTGGCTTGTAGCCTCTTGTCCCTCAAGTTCCGTGCAATGTAGAAGTCCAGGAAGGCTCGGAGTAAAGCTCAGAGGAAGCCCTTCTCTTCTCTGCACTATGACATACACACATGATGGGAGTCGAGGTGATCTGTCTCCTGTGGAAGGCCCACCTCATCATCCATTGAAGCAACAGACAACAAACTATCCTCGATCTTAACAAGAGGTCCAAAAACATCAACAGAACCACCCGAAATTTCTACAAGAGCCAAAGAACCAAGCAACGCAAGGAAATGCAAGTACATCTCCAGACTTTGCTGAAAGTGCTTGTGTCTCTCTAATATAATTCAGGTTACCCGACTGTAAATCTAGTTAATACTTGCAAATACTGAATTAAGTATCAATGGTTCTCCAGGCATTGTCTACGGACTCCGTAAAGTTAATTTTCTCTGTATTGATCATTTCCAGTCAAGCTACTGTGTTCACTTTTCTCATCAACCTGTTTCATGTTTGTATGCGTTAGAGTTGTTTTATGTTTAGATTAGCAATAAAGTCTTGTTTGTATTCAAAGATAATTTGACTGTGGTATATTTTGATAATCTCATATTTTTTTTTTTTCAAAGATCTGTCCCTAAAGCTATACCTAAAATATTTTTGACATTATTTTTAATAAGCCATGCGAATAATATTATTCCAATAACTGAATTAATCATAATTCCCTTATTGAAGCTAATTCCTTACAATAGAAATTGTGAGCGGATACAATGAGATGTATTACGATTTTAATGGTGGAGAATTTTATTCAGATAATCTAATTATTTGTCATTTATCTTTCTTATAATGGCTGTCGAATGCGACTAATTCCGTTATAAAATTCCTTACATAATGATGGAGGTAAGCAGACACTTCAAATCATACCGTGTACATTTATACAACCAAAAATTCTTACATTAATGGTGTAATTTTTTTTTATTGAAACCCAAAACCAAACATATTTCTAAATAAAAATTACACTTCAAACTTAATGAAAATATAATAAAAATAATTAAGTGGTCTAAAAAACATTATATCAAATCCAAACATTTTACCGTCTCCAATTTCTTCCACCGGCCTCTTTTGCAGTCACTTCAAAATCACTCTACAACAACAGGTTGACAAATACCATTACAAATTATATCATAAATACAATTGTAAATATTGCACTTTGCACCACTTCATTAACAAATGATACACCCACAAGCCCCCCAATACACACACACACACACACACACACACACACACACACACACACTTATGCTTTGCGCTGGCACAAAATTTGCACTCTCACGAAAATCGTAAAAAGACGTATTGCATGGTTGAGAGCCCTTAGTGTTACAACAGTAAATCAACAGTAATTTTTTGTAAGGTTTGTGATGTGTGGATTGAAAAGCCTTCTGATTCACAGTATATCATGGCACAGTGTTTTCTCCTGTTTTCTTTGTCAGTGTCAGTTAGAATGGCGAGGCTGTTTAATGTGGTTTTGAATTAGTTTATTCACCCACACTTGGAGTTTTGCAACCGAAAATTCTGTGACGTTTCCAAACGGGTTTCACGGACAACACCACGCTTCACACTTTAAAAAATGTGATGATTTTAATGAAGTTAACGCATTTGTGTTCTTTGACATGAAATTTTTTTGTCTTGTTGTGGAATTTCTAAAAATGTCACATGTAAATTTGTTTCTTTCCTTAAGAGAGAAACTGAATGCATTTCATTGTGAAAGGAAAGTGCATAGCTACAATATACAGGGTATGTTAAGAAGCAAATTTCAGCAAATTCAAAATTAGAGATTAATTGCATAAACCACAAAAACATGATTATGCCAAAAAACATCCCAAAGTTTACAAGGTTTGTGGAATTGACTCTTTTAAAGATATTTATGAACTCTATTTGAGACAGAAGTAGGCTATAGACAGCAGGGCCGGGAAGTATTTTCACCTTTTACATTTGCTGCTGGAAATACTCGTCTTCTTCGGAATGGGAAATATGAGCACGTCACAGTAGATTCCAAACCAGCAGTCTCAGGAGGGAAGTTAAGGGCAACATTCTCACCAGTCACAACTATTCAACCATCGCAAAAAGCCGGAACTGGATTGCATATGTGGATTCTATTTAGGGATGTGCACGAGTAGTCGAATACTCGAGTATTCGTTTTGCAATAAGTATTCGAAAAGTAAAAATACTATTCGAATTTCGCAAAGTTTTGCTTTGCTGGCCATATATGCAGTGAGATGCATGTTAAATCCTGAAAACACAAACTAAAACTCACATTTATAACAGAATGCACTGGGTGGCACTGTTGAGCGTGGACACAAGTTGATCACATTTGATGAGCAAATCGTTCTGTCAGTACGTTTAGATGGACACCAAAACGCAGATTATTGCCAGAATGTGGCTTACTGTGAGAAAGCTGGGTTCCTGTTTAAATGTACTGTATAAGCGGTATATATATATATATATATATATATATATATATATATATATATATATATATATATATATATATACAGTATATACAGTATAATGCATTAAGGCAATAGCAGCATTATTGGTGGCAGCAGCCATGATACATGTTTTTAAAAGTTAAACATAAAGGAATAGTTCACCCAAAAATGATAATTCTCTCATCATTTACTCACCATTATGTCATCTCAAACTCATATGATTTTCTTTCTTCTGCAGAACACAAAGATATTTTGACTAGAAAATGTTTCGATTATAAATCTTGACATTGCAGTCAATAGGCACGATCATGATTTCAACTAGTGCGTCAAGCGCTAAGAAGTGTAATCGAGCTTGTCATGATCGCCAAGGAAACTGCATATGTCAAGATTTATAGTGAAAAAGGAGTTATATTTTGGTCTGTTATAACCCAAAACCAGTTTTATCGCTTTAGCTATAAATGGTTAACTATACCAATGTGCAAATATTACAATTACATGCAATATGTTTTGAATGCTGAACATTTCATTAATGTAATTCAGTGGCAGACTTTTAAATTTCCTAGAAAAATCAAAAATAGATATCATACCTAAGGCTGAAATGATCAACAAAATGAAGTTTGAATGGAATGTACATTAAAGGTGCACTCAATAATTTTGTCCTAAAATTAATTTTTACTCCTAAATAAATTAATAGTAATTTTTAAACATACACTACCATTCAAAAGTTTAGGGTCACTTACTCATTCTTTCTTTCTTTCTTTATTTCACATTTTAGAATAATAGTAAAGTCATCAAAACTATGGAATAATAGAAATGGAAATATGGGAATTATGTTGTGACTAAAAAAATCCAAAATAAATCAAAACTATGTTATATTTTAGCATCTTCAAAGTAGTCACCCTTTGCATAGATTTCGCAGAAATGTACTCTTGACATTTTCTCAACCAACTTCTTGAGGTATCACCCTGAGATGCTTTTTAAACAGTATTGAAGGAGTTCCCATCTATATGCTGGGCACTTATTGGCTGCTTTTCTTAATTATTCAGTCATCCATTTAAAAAATCTGTAACTAAAAACTATTGATTTTAAATGATGCTGCATCCACACCAATAGGTGACAGTGTAAGTCCAAGACTACACAAACAATAAAGTTACTGTGTCCGTCTTTAAGAGGTTTGTGCTAATTTCATTGCATAAGTTTAATATGTGGGGCTTGGGCTTTTATAGCAAACTCTAACCAGAAATTTGCTGCATTGCAAGCACTGCAATAACGTTTTGTGGTATGATTAGTTGTGTGGTGGTGGCCAAGTCGTGGGCCTTTACGACTGGGATCTGCACCAACTCCACACTGACGTTTAGTCCTATGAGGAGCTGTCAACTTTCAAAAGATGCTCAGCAGAGATGGCACTCACAGTGAGTGAACGCTTGGCACAGAATGACACTTCACTTTTTCCATCTCAGGAAACGGGAATGGAAGAAATGGGTAAAATGTGAAAGGAAACAAGAGAGCAGAGCAAGGGAAACTGTGAGCAATTATGGAGAGACAGAGAGTAAAATGCATTGGAAAGAGTGATCTACTTGGCTTCTGGCTTAATGTAAAGGGCCAGAGCTTCCTATGCAATATTAAAAGAAAAGAGACAGGAACAGAAAGATACGAAGTTTAAAAGAGGGTACATACCATAGGAAAGAATAATCACCTTAAAAAATTAACTATGGTTTTAGTATAGTAATATTGTAGTAACCATGACTGTAGTAATTATGTTTAATTATGTGGTTAATATGGTTGTACTACAAATACTACAGTTAAACTATATGTCTACTGTAGTAAAACCCATTTTTGTGATGGAATGTCAGCCTAAATTGAACTTATAGTTAAATATATCTACAAATTATATATCTACAAATTATTTTCTTTACAAATAGCATGTATTTGTTTGTTTTTTTAAGTGTAGCTTGACTGTAATTTAACTACTTGAAGTTAGGAATAGTTTATAGCATGGAAACCTACTGTCTCAAAGTAGCATCCCTGACACTGGTGTTATGCTTATTATCTTTTAGTTTTTTTGTGGTTCTCTGAGTACATCAACTTAACTCAAACATATTTTCTGTCATTACTGTTAAACTGTAAGCACTGCTCATGGTCCTGTTTTTGTCACAAATAACTCAAATTTCACCCGATATTTGTAATCGATTAGTTTAGCAACATGCTATGCTAATCGTTATGCTTGTGCTTACTTTTGTTTTTTGTGATTTGCTGACAAAATATAAACCTAACCTACATCAGCTTTCCTCAAATATACTTTCTGTCATCACTGTTAAATTGTCAGCACTGCTCATGGTTCTGTTTTAGTCACAAATAACTCAAATTTCACCAGATATTTGTAATTGATTAGTTTAGCAACATGCTATGCTAATCGTTATGCTTGTTTTTATTGCTGTTGTTTTTTGTGCTTTTCCGACTTATATATACCCTTACAAAAAAACCTAAACTTGCCGCAAACTTGCCACAAATTTGCCACAAGTTTGCCACTCGTTATTTTCACATGCAAAGGAGCTTATGATTCACCACAAATATTTGCCAGAAGTTTGCAGCCCTTCACCGCTAGTGGTGAACCTACGGCAAACA
Organism: Myxocyprinus asiaticus; assembly: GCF_019703515.2. Lineage (NCBI taxonomy): Eukaryota > Metazoa > Chordata > Actinopteri > Cypriniformes > Catostomidae > Myxocyprinus > Myxocyprinus asiaticus. Next base: position 7,812,357 of record NC_059369.1, read on the forward strand.
TTTGGCAACAATGGACAATTTGCTGCAAGTTTACCGCAAAGCTTATTTGCATGTGAAAATTATCATTGTTGAATTTTCGGCAAGTTTGCAGCAAATTTGCCATGAACTCTCGATTTTTGTAAGGGTAAACCTCACCTACATCAACTTTCCTCAAGATACTTTCTGTCATCACTGTTAACTGTAAGCACTGCTCATGGTCCTGTTTTTTTTTATTTTATTTTTTTTATCACAAATAGCTCAACATTTAGCTTAACAACATGCTATGCTAATTGTTTTGTTTGTGTTTACTTTTTTTTTTTTTGGCTTTCCAACTAAAATATAAACCTCACCTACAACAACTTTCCTCAAAGATACTTTGTGTCATCACTGTTAAACTGTAAGCACTGCTCATGGTCCTGTTTAGTCACAAATACCTAAATTTTCACCCAATATTTGTAATCCGTATCATGGCTGACCCTGCACTCTGACCCCAGCCTAGCTGGGATATGTGAAAAAGAAGAATTTCACTGTATATGTGCAAATGTATAATGTGTGATAAATAAAGAAAATGATTAATTAATTATTAATTATTAATTAATCTATTAGTTTAGCAACATGCTAACAACTCTTTCAAGACTCATAATCATCTGATAGCTGAATGAATTTGAGTCAAACAATTGATTTTCGTGTGCCTCATTATCCTTAACGATCATTTAAAATCATCACTTCAAGGTGTTGTGATTTAAAATAAATAAATAATCAAATGCAGAAAATGCCTATATTACCTGTCAGATATCACTGATATAGATGCCATGAAATATCACACCTGTCTCTGTAACAGCTGCAGGCTTGGTAAACAGCAACAAAAAAGATGTACACGAGCCGCAGTCAGATCGTTTGTTTAGCCAATAAGAAGACTTTCTGCCTGTCAATCACTGTGTGTGTTCACAGGGCAGACCATATATGCTCGTATAAGTGCTGGAATGGTGTCCTGCTCCTGTGAAACTCTCAGGGTCGGATGGCAAAATGCTTAGGGGGACCCATCGCCCTCCATCTGCTCGAGCACAATGGTATCCAAGTGTGTCTTTGTAAGCGCATGACTTTGAAGTGTGGTGTTTTGTTAAAAGGGGCCGTGGCTATTCAACGGCTGGTCTGGTGGAAGTTCCAGAATGGCTAAATTGCTTACTGCACCTTTAGGCAGGTCCGCAGCAATGAATTCTAGGCCCCCTGACTGTATATTCTTCTGGGCCCATTACCTATTTAAAAAATAGTTTTGAATTTATTGTGGCCTTCCTGGACCTTTGGGCCCCTAGAATCATTAGCACCTTTCACCCCACTAGCTATGGCCCTTCCTTTAGGAGTTTCAATTTCGGTAAGAATCCTTACTTAAGTCAATCAATTAGCAGCCTGGAGTGCGTTTCCCAAAAGCATCGTTAGCCAACTATGGTCATAAGTTCCATCGTTACCAACATAGTTCAACGATTTGGTGTTTCCCCAAACCGTAGTTCCAACGGACATTCACAAACAGCATCGCAAATTTATGTGGTTGGAACTACAGCTCTTTACATGTGGTTAGAAGCATATTCCTTTCATAGTTTGCTGTGTGAAAATCATCTGACATTGCTGAGGCTTCTATAGCTTTTATTCCATATATATATTTCATTCTGTCAAGACTTTGATCACGTTTTCATGCATTTAAGAAAAAAAACGTATTCTGAGTTTTGCAGAAAGCCTTTCTGAAATGTCATGCAAATGCGAATGCAGCAGTTTAAATGCTTATAAAGCCTGTTAAGAGAAAGCAATTTAACACAAGGGGTTTCTCTTGGAGAACACGTCTTCTGTTTCCATTTTAACACACAAGTGCCGTTTTTGGCTGCGTTCAAAACCGGATAAATCAGCTTCCGTAGTGCACTTCATAGGGAGAACAATCATAATAGATCAAACTGAATTTTAAATAAAAATGGCTTAAAAAGTAAATTCCAAATGACTGTTATTTTGGAGCCCCACACCTTTGAAGGGAATGGGCATAGGGATAATCTCTTCTGAATAGAATACGCCCATTTGAAGAGTGCATGTGCGTTTGTGATCAAACGCGTTGGGGTAACCCTGAAGTCTGATGTAGAGCAAAACACGTCTATTGCAGTGCAGTGCATCTGTCTCATTACACGGTGCACACCGATTTCATGTCTTCAGCTGCTTTCTTGCATTAAACATCTTTCTGGTGTCTGTGTAAATGAGCTATTATAATAACATTTTCCCTGAAGTTTTTACTCCACCGCCTGTGTAACACCATTAGCGACAGCTCTGTGTTGTTGAACCAATGTGGTTCGAATGATGAATGTGCGACATAGTTTCTAGGTTTTTAGGAAACACTTGTGACTAGCTAGTTAGTTTCTCTAATGATGCATTGTACTATGGTGGTTACGCAGTAGGTTACATCATTGTTCAGGAAACGCACCCCTGGACAGCTGTCATCTACATTGAGGCTATAATGGTTAAAGTTAATCTTATTCTGTGAGTGTGTGTGTGTTGTTTGCCTAAGTCTACTTTTCTGTAATGTCTGATTAGACACTATCACACTTAAAAGGTCACCTGTCAGTTCCATAAAATGCTGGATTTTGTCCCGAGGTGATTTAAAAAACAAAACAAATCAGTTTATTGTGTGGTAATTCAGATATCTCTAACTAACTGCATAAGGGTTTATAGGTCAGGCTGGTTTGATGTACATTGCTCTCTGAGACGCAATGCAAAGTGTTGCCCTTTGTTCTACTTTTATGAGATTTTTGTGTGTGTGTGTGTGTGTGTGTGTGTGTGTGTGTGTATTGGCTCGGTTAGATTTATGCATGCATTATGAAATCTTCTCCAAACCCCATATGGAGACTTTCTTATGTAAATGATTTTCTCATTGCTACAGCAAACTCATGGACAAATATGATTTGCTTATCAGTGCTTGTAGATTATACAACTAGATCAGATTCATCATCTCACTCTGGTTGGAGTATTTTACTGTAAAACATTTTGTAAACTTGAACTAAACCCTGAGGGGGTCTGAAGTCTGATAATGTCATTTATTTGTATGCATTGTTTGCTTTGTTTTAGCATCTGATTAATTAAAGTATTGTGCAAATCATGTAATAGCACAAACACGCCCACAAAATTGCTGATTTGCTTGGGGCAATTCCCCATCTTGCACAGAGAGGAACGTATTTCAGTCTCTTAGCTTGAAATCAACTCTAATGATGAAATACACACTGAATCTACTCAAGGTCCAGACTTAATAATACATTTAAAGAGTGAAATGACACTCTGTTCAACTGCTGTTGTGAGATATCACACTGAGAAGCTGCTCTGTGATTATTTAGACTTTGGTGAGTCTAAAAAAGAACAAAGGAAGAAAACCAGAAAGATAACTGGCCAACCACTGTCAAATATGAGTGTTCCCCTCCAGAAAAGAAGCAGAAACAGCACAGGGTGATTATATGGATTTAAGGAACGCTTTGAGGGCTGGGTTACACTCCCTCTTGTCTGGCACATATATAAGTTTTCCAGGCTGAGCACAAACCGCAGGAGGTTTGCACCCAGCAGCTGATTTTTAAATGGTAGCTAACAGTTTTAGCATCCTTCCCAACAGGTTTTGAAATGCCAGACGAACGCTGATACCTTTATGCTCCTCTATCAAGAGCTCACTTGTACAACTTGATTTAAGGTTTGTCTTATTCTGTTTCAGTGCTGATAGACCTCTGTGATCAGTCTACAAACATCTACCGTACTATAAAGAGAAACACACTTTACACAGTAAAGCCTTTCTTATAATCTGATCAGCCTGAAGTCAAAGTTCCCTTTCTAGATGTTTTAAAATAATGTCATTTATCTCTCTGTCTCTATCAAAGGGATGTACTGTAAGTTAGAGCTTTTCTTTTAAAAAAACTTTTATAGTTTGGTTATATAGTAGAAATGACAACATCATTGCGGTGGGTTTGGCACAGACAAGCACCACTCACAGTTGCCTCAGGAAATCTAAACACCTAACATAAACCGTAAATCTAAATAACAACTTTTGGCATTTTTAGAAGTTAATAAAGACTTAATAAATATTTCTTTTTTTAGAAACCATTTTTTCCTTTTCTAGACATCAACTACATGGTATAAAGTATTTGTAAAGCAGTAGTGTATATTAGTTCATAGTTAATGTATTATTTATAAATTGTTGTTAATACATTAATAAAGTATGTACAGATAGTATGTTATTCACTAATATTTGCAGTATCAGTTGATTTACTTTTGTTTAGTGACATCATATATAAGCAGTTTGATAAGGGTGTTTCACTCTTAGTAAACAACTTTCTAACCATACCTAACCAAAAACTAATGTATTTCAGCTGATGCAAACCAGTGGTGAAGAAGTGACATTTATTTATTTTCATTTATTTTTAATTAATGTGCTTATAACTTTTACCATGTTATTTATACGTAAATTTACCAATAATCAATGCATGTCTACTTAAAGGAATGTTCTAGGTTTAATACAAGTTAAGCTCAATTGAAGGCATCTGTAGCATAATATTGATAAAAAAAAAAAAAAAAATACATTTCGACTCATCCCTCCTTTCAATAAAAAAAAATAAATAAAAAAAAAGCAAAAATCTGGGTTACATTGAAGCACTTACAATGGAAGTGAATGGGGGCCAGTCTTTGTGTTTAAATACTCAGTTTTAAAAGTATAGCCACAAGACGTAAACATTATGCGTGTTAACATAATTTTAGTGTGATAAAATCACTTATTAACCTTTTCGGTGTAAAGTTATTTCCAATTTTACATCTTCGTTGCCATGACGATGTAATGTCAACAAAATCTAAAATCCTAAAACAACTATAAAATTACAATTTAAACAGCTTTACAGCTCAAACAATAAATGAATTTTAACAGAAGAATTAATGAAAGAGCTTTTATAAAATTATAAGCTTCACATTTTGTGCTTTTAAACCCTCCAAACATTTGCCCCATTCACTTTCATGGTAAGTGCCTCACTGGAACCTCCATTTTTGCTTTTTTTAAAGAAAAGGAGGGATGAGTCGAAATTAGTTTTTGTGGTAATCAACATTATGCCACAAATGCTGTCGACTGAGCTGAACTCTTATTAAACCCGGAATATTCCTTTAACTGCTTTTCAAGCGCTGCTACTTCCTTCAGGAAATACAAATCTACTAATTATTGTTATTATCTGAACACTTTGGGCACGTTGTAAGCATGGTGACTCACTAATAAATCCCTGACAGACCACAAGCAGTTCAATTAACTGTGCTTACTACAGCATTCCTCTGTTAAATGAGAGAACGCAGAGGAAATAACTGTGGTACGCCTCAGGGAGAAAGAGAGAGAGAGAGAGAGAGTTTTTAGTCACTAATATTTTTGTCTGTTTTCACTGATGTGATGTGGATGAGAAATATTCCCCCATTTCATTTCAGCAAAAACGCTCTTGCTGTCTTTGAGCAAAAATTATGACCGTTTCTCCTTTCTGGAATAAAAGTGGCAAGAAGCTCAGAAGAGTGTTGACTTGGTTATATTTCTCATTTACACACACACACACACACACACACACACACACACACATGTTGGTGCAGCTATCATTATGAGGACTCTCCATAGACATAATGATTTTTATACTGTACAAACTATAGATTCTATCCCCTAACCCTAACCCTACCCCTAAACCTACGTAACCCTCACAGAAACCTTTCTGCATTTTTACATTTTCAAAAAAACATTGTTTAGTATGTTTTTTAAGCAATTTGAATTATGGGGACACTAGAAATGTCCTCATAAACCACATTTATAGCATAATACCCTTGTAATTACCAGTTTGTAACCTAAAAAAAAACACTTAAACCTGCCCACACACACACACACACACACTCTCTCTCTCTCTCTCTCTCTCATTCCTGAGCTATCCAGTTTGGAATCTCTGTCCTTTTATCTTTTTGGTGGGGCAGATTTTCCTCTGGCAGGGCCCAGATCTACAAAAAACAAGGGAAGGTGGAGAGAGAGTTTCCCCTTCATTCTGCTCTGCAGATGGCTTGACGTTCTCTCTGCAGTGTGTTTGTTGTGTAATGATGACTGCTGGTTGGTCATGTGGTGCAAAAGTCTCCACAAACTTGAGTGAGTCTTTATAAGCCTGTTACTGTTTGCTTGGATTGAGCTGATCTCAGAACAGTTGCACATCGTACATGGATCCAAACTTGATTTAACTCTGATAAAAGTGAAATGTGTAATTATTAAATGTTAAAATACTTCAGGGGCGTTCACACTGACCAATAAAATTTTTGGAGGTTGCTGAGTCTCTGTGCTATTGGTTGCTATTCGACATTGCTAACCGACTCCAGTATCCAGCTGTATCAGGCATCTCCCATTGCAAATTGTAGCGTATCACATTGCTGCTCATTTGCATAAACTTAAACGCTGCTCAACTTTGTTGCACTGGCAACTGATGTTGTTGCTCATGTTGCTGGAAAATGCCAAGTCTTGCTGAAATTTTATGACTTTATATCACGTTGTTGCTGCAAACCGCTGTCAGCGTGAACGCCCATTTCCTCCAATCCTTGTTTAATTTAACTATAAGTAAGACACTGGTAGGTTGAGTTCTGGAAGAGTGTAAACCAGGGATTTGTAAACTGGGGTCTGGGACCCCCAGAGGGGCCCTAGGTGGGTGCTTTTTTCTTTCTTCTTTTTTAATTTAAGTTAATTTTTTATTTATTTTAAATGCTTACATTATTTGACTTTATTACAGTTTCATTCTGAAATCATAAGAATAATCACGATTAATTTCTTCTAGTGACAGCCATAATAAAAAAAAATCTACATGTAATATTATATACAGTATTATGAAAGAAATATCTTATTTGCATTGTTGGAAATAGTACAGATTTTACTTAAGATAAAATTCACTTGAGTACAAGGAGAAGTATTGAGAAATATTATGACTCAAGTAAGAGTAAATAAGAAGTTTGGCAAAAAACTACTCAAGTAATTACGTTACAAGTTACTTTATGAAAATTATAATATATATAGTATATACGCTTCCATTTTTAGAACACAAAGACATTTTTGTTCTTGAAAGACATTGATGCTTCCTTTCACCAAGGATGAATTAAATTGATCAAAAATACTGTCAAAATCATGAAATAATTGTTTTAAGTGGTATTTATTCAATTTTTTTCGTTACCCGTGATGGCAGACTTATAATGTGTCACCTATTCCTTACAAAAGCATTCTAAAGTGCTAATTTGGTACTCAAGAAAATGTTCTTATTATTAGAACAATTGAAAACGGTTGCGCTACCATGCGGGAATCACAATTCAGTGGGTTTTTCCCCCATTTAATGAAGTATTGAGTTCTTACAATTTGCTTTACACTTACAAGTCAAATTTTGGTTTTAAAAATAGGCAAAAAGAAACACATTTCTCCTGAAATTAAGTCTATTGTTTTAGAGAGATGAAGGCATTAGAATATTCCATGCATTACTGTTTTGAAAAAAAGAATCTCTAAACAGGATAGAGAGGGAAGTGGACAGCCAGATGCACAACAAAAAGACAAGTAAATCACATTCTCTAGTTTGAGAAACAGACTCCTCACAGGTCCTAAACTAGCAGCTTCTAAATGCCAAAGACCTGCATTGCTGCAAGAGGATTCTTGGACAAACAGAACATTTTAAGAATGCAACATTTATTTAAATATTTTTAAATAAAATTTGTTATATTCTAAATGTCTCTAAATCATCTCTAAACTACATACAGCGCACTCTGACCCCAGCTTAGCTGGGATATGTGAAAAAAAAAAAAGAATTTCACTATATATACTGTATGTAAATGTATAATGTGTGACAGAATAAAGGCTTCTTCTCTTCTTCTAAAAAATAAAATAAAAAAATAATGTGCGTTGTGACAAACATTCCTATTTCAGGTTTATTCTCATTCACGTATGTCCAAGTATTTTCGATATTAAGTTAACATACTGTACAAAACTAATATAATGCAATATCATAGAGGAGGAAATGTATCCTCTGTGATATTGCAGCAATTATCCAGATATGGAATGAGATTATTAAGCAAATTGTTATCAACTCCTACATGTCAACTGAATAAAATATGGCAAAAATAAACATTTCACACAGTGTTTAGTGAGAGATATGATTGATTCAAACACTAAAAGTGTCTGTTCTTCATATGTATTATTGTATTACATTTGTAATTATAAAGTCTTAATTAACATTATGGTTATTTAACATATTGAGATATTATTATTAATTAAGTTGTAGCATTTGTTTACATTCTGTTTTGTGATTTCACATACCAAACTGATGCGGATTGATAGAAGCAGAGAGTCCGTCTGTGTGCGCGATGGTTCGAGGGACTGGATGGTGGGGAAAAAATAATGTTCAGTGAAAAGTCAAAAGAAGATCGCAATGTATGTCATTGTAACTATATCAGATAATATTAATAAAACATGGGAACTTGTTGCGTGGGCATTTTTTGCCCCCATATTTTGAATTTCTGGTATAATTTTGTCAATTTCGGTGGCATTTTTGCCTCGATTCACTGTTAATTTCCGACACTATTAGCATTGTATCTTTCTAAGGTATTTAAAAGTTTGTTTTAGACATATAGTAGCAAGTAAACAAGATATCCCCACATATACTGTATGTCAAACTACACTGTGTTAATGCTTGACACAGTTAAAACATTGCCCACCTTAAAAACCAGTGAAGTTTGATCAGTGGTCAAACGTGTTCAGACGGTTCCCTCGTACCTGAATGAATAGCTCTTTTCCAGAATAAAATGAAATATGCAGAACATCACAGTATTACAGTTCTTGTATAGTGACAGGGCAGAAAGTCTTGGAGAAGCTAGAGAAGAGAGGACACCGGCAGCAGTCTATGCAAGCTGCTGTGCTCATGATGCTGTGCCCTGCGGGACACAGCATGTTTTAGTTTATAAACAGATTTAGTACTTATAACTTTCTTCTTCCCCAAAAATTCAGAAATATAATGTTTTTTTTTTGTTTTTTTTTACTTTGTAATTGTGGTGAAAAATTATTGTTGCGAAGTTGAATACAGTATTTTTAATCAACTCAAGTAAAAGTACTATTATTTATTTATACTTAAAAAAGTAGTAAAATGTGAATAATTTACTCAAGTACTGTAACGAGAGTAGTTGTAATTCATTACTTTCCACCTCTCCTTATTTGTAAGAAATAAGGCTTGTAATTCACTATTTTCTGTAAAGATGCTAAGAAATAATAGATTTATTGTAATAAGCGTTGTACAAATAAACTAGAATTTAAATGTAATATTATGAATGTAATGTTTCTCTTCAGGTTTATTCATCTAACATTACTTCAATAGAAGAAACACACTATCAATTTAATAAAAAGTTAATATTTTCCAGATAATATTTTAATAATTTATTTTGGCTTGGGGGGTGGGGGGATTACTGTCTGTTTAAATGGACACTAAAAGATGACGAGTGGGGGTGAAGGGTTGGTACGGCCCTGTTTGAATGTGCATCTTTATTTGAAATTTGACCAGTATTTGAATTTAGAATTTTAATTTGACAGTCGTAACGTCTATTCCTCACAGTCTCGTTGTGATCAGTTTACAATGCCGCCTACCCTGACTATTGTCGATAAAACAACACCATACTTTAACATACCAATTTACAAAGCTATTATTAGTTGGTAGAGTGCAAGTTTGGTAAACAATTTAGCCCAAGACAGAGCACTTCTTATTATAATTAATGGGAGAAATTGGAACACCCAATATGGTGGAATTAGAACAGGAAGTCCCGTCTTACAGGTGAAAGAGCCAATCATTTTAGATACAGACATGCAGTCAATTTAAGAATGTGCATTATCTAGACCAACCTGAAAAATAGCCTTTTTTAGTTTGAACTGACCTAAAGAAACGCATTTAATGGCACCATTGTTGTCAGATTTGACGGCTTAAATATATTATAAATGTTTGAAATATGTTCTTTGACCATAATCTTGACCAACCGTTTTGAGATTTGGGTCTTTCCGCATTCAAGCCGACTGAAGCTGCACTTTTGTAATGAATGAGGCTGCCTCTCATTCATCCCACCACCAGAAGGAGCCCTCACCTGAGTATTAGCCATGGACTTCTACACTCATTTCCTGTTTGCCACCATATTTAAACCATGCCTGTTCCACTGTCACATTGTGAAGTATTGCCAGTTTACCCTGTCTTACTGAGTGTTTTTCCATTGCCATTGTTTATTGATTCATGCTATGACCTTTGCCTTTTTTGTCTGGATTTACTCCTTTTTGGATTACCCTTTGTTTTGTTTGCCTGGTTGGACTGTCTGTTTGGTTTATTGGATTTATTTGCCTGCTTTTCAACTAAGTCTCTCTGCCTGCTGATTTGGATTGTTTGCTTGTGTTTTATTAATAAACTTCCTGCACATGGATCCTGACACCGTCTCCATGGCCAGTTCATTACAACTTTAATGCCACTTGAATCCACTGAAAATAACAGCCTGGGAGCATTCCCAAGATGGCGGCCAAGTGGACTGATTTGCCTTAAGTGGCCTTTATAAAAGGATAGTTCCTACTCTAAATTCTGATTAGATGATCCACGTTCGAAACTTATGTGAAATAAATGCACAACCCCGTGCAGCAAGTTGCTACATTGTTTGGAAACCATAAACAGCCCACAGGATAATGAACTATATTCCATTTCAAAAGAATTTTTATTTTTATTGTTTTATTGTTTATTACTGAACATTGCTCTTTCACAATAGGGCTGTTGTTGCTGTTTTATACAAGCAATAATCCACTTGAGCCCATGTATTATTATTATTTTACCATTTTACCAAATTTCATAGTGCTTTGCATCGTGCCTGAGAACAACCCTTACACACAGTAAAATCACAATAAAGCACAGCTTCTTGTGACTTATCATTTTTTTTTTTTTTTTTTTGTGTGTGTGTTTTTGAGAATGAGTTACTGAGGGAGGGAAACAGACAGTATGTGACATTATTGCTTGTCATCCATTTATTCACTTGGTTTTGAGCCTGTGGAATGCGCACACACACATTTATTACTCCTCAAGCAGTAATGTCAGCGTGCTCTAGACCGTCTTTGTTGAGAAATAAAGGCTCAAGCGTGCTGACACAACAAACATATGCACGCAAACCAATCGCATTTCTCTGGAATGACAGTCTGAAGATGTCCCAGGTACACGATAAAGACCTTTGATTACTAAAACACACACTCTGACCCAAAGCAAAACATTTCAGCGGTATCCCCTCAAAACTGCTGGCTTTTGGAAAAACAGACATTCCGAAAACTGTCTGCAGTTTCTATTGCCAGAGGACTCATACTGACAAATGTGAACAAACACAACACAAACTACGAGCTCTTTTGCTTTGCAGCTATACTGAGTTTATCTCTGCTAAGCTGAGAAGGAAGGATGAAGAAAAAAAGAGATCTCTTTAATATTTCCTATGTGTTAGTCTCCAGCTTCTCAGATTTTATCGTAAGTGAAAGACTCTTGTAATCTCACATGCACGAGTTTCATAAGAGATCTTAACAATGTCTCAAAACTGCGCTCAGATTTGCCAAGACACCAAAGTCTGCAATCAAAAGTCAGAGATCTCAATATGAATTCTTTCAAGACCAAATGTATCTGAGCTGTGCTACCCATATTCATTTCATAGCTCTGTAATTTTATTTTGTCAACAATAGACTCATTTATGTCTATTTTTATTTCTCAGAAATTTTTGGGAAAACATCTGAAACATCTCTTAAAGGAATAGTTCACCCAAAAATGAAAAATATCTCATCATTTACTCACCAACATGCCATCCCAGATGTGAATGACTTTCTTCTACAGAACACAAATGAAGATTTTTAGAAGAATTTCTCAGCTCTTTTGGTCCATACAATCAAGTGGATGGGTGCCAAAATTTTGAAGCTGCAAAAATCACATAAGTCAGCATAAAAGTAATCCATAAGACTCCAGTGGTGAAATCCATGTCTCCAGAAGCGATTTGATTGGTGTGGGTGAGAAACAGATCAATATTTAAGTAAATTTTTACCATAAATTCTCCTCCCTGCTCAGTCAAGCTGCGCTTTAACTTTCACTTTCGCATTCTTCTTCTTGTGTTTTTGTGGATTCATATTCTTCATGCATATCGCCACCTACTGGGCAGGATGAAGAATTTCAAGCAAAGAGACATGTGGCACAAAGCATGTGGCTGTTTTTCCACCATGTGACATGTAAAGTGACTAGCCACAGTTTGTTTTGTTTTACGTGCCATTTGGGGGCAAGGTTATCTGAAATAGATACAATAATATATAATAGTACAATAGTACAATAATAGAGAGTACAAAAAAAAAAAAAAAAAAAACAGAAAACAGAGCACGCCCACTTTTTCAGCCTTGATTCTGGAAGTATTTGTCCCCATACTTTTTTCCCCATAAGGAATTCATAAATTCTTTATAAAAGCGCTCTAAACCGTGAACCAAACCAATCAGCTCCGAGGTGAATCAAAACATTACAAACTTTGATTTGAAGCAAAAACTTATGTGAAAATCTGACAAAAAGACAAAGGTACAAGACAGTGTATTTAACTTTTTTAATGAGAGAATGGACTACAATCCTATGAAGCATTGCAAATGACGTAATCAGATTAAAAACGCTGGGAAAATGTGAAACTATTGATTTAAGTATTCACAGTGCATCATGGGAGTGGGTGGTCACTGCTCTTTTGCCGCACTTTGTTTGCCGTGATTCTCTTATCGGTCAATGTGTTCTGTTCAGGATCATGGAGACTGTAGTTCATAACCAGATATTCCTCAATTGAAAACATTTTGTATTTTTTTAATTAAGTTGAAATAATGCAGACTGATGGCTTTAGCACAAGCATATACAATAAACAACCTCGGAACTCATGGTCTGTCATAAAAGGTTTTCTTAAAAAAAAAAAAAAATTATCGTTAATAATCAATTCCCCTATGGTCTCCTCAAACTATTGTACAGAAAAATAGCGGACAATGTGTGTAGACTTTGTGTTCAGAATTTCTGTTTGTCCAAAAGTAATAATTTCTAATTATGTCACAGACATAAAGCTGAATATACAGTTCTGCAACTTTTGGATATCTAGTTAAGTTGCTAACAAAACCTTCAAAAACTACCTTTTGATGCCACTAACCTGGCAAGTCCAGTGCAGACTGATCTCAGAGTGAAATTTGGAAACAGTAGGTTGACATTTCTTTAGCTAAAATCGGTCTGTGCTTACTGAAATGCGAAACACTGCCCCTAGTGGCCAAAGCGGTAACTGTTGTTGGGCGTATGAGCACATGTGAGCTCCATTTTACGAGTGTAATTTTTCACAGAGGGGCACCAAAAGCAAGCTGTTTTCAGGTGGTAATACAGTGAAGAGGAATGCATATTTCATAAACTTAACACCCCAAACCCCAAACCTTAACCTTACTATCAGTGGAGTAAAAATGCTAAAGAGAAAAAGGCAACCTCTGAATTGTGCTTGTCACTGATGATACAAACGCTATTACTTCCTGGTTTCAACATGGAATGCGAACACCAGTCTTCCACGCTGCTAACGCAATGCACTTCCGGTCACTCCACAGAGAAAGGTAAATACAATGGAGCTGATGCAAACATGTATGATAGGAGATGGTGCTTGTCAGTGAGTCAGTATAATGTGGCCAGTCCTAGTGTACTGGAAATCTTGGAAACAACAGGCCGACTTCCCGTGTGATCATGTTTTTCATTGATTAGTTCTTCCTCAGAAGCATTCATAGTTTTAACCTGGTACCGGAACTTGCGTAAATCCAGCCAGTCAGATTGAAATTTGCAATTTCAACCAGCTCTTGCTATTTTTGTGTGCAGTATGCATCAGACGCTGAGTGAATGGACTGTGGGTGGTCTGTGGGCGTGCCATCTGAAACTTGAGGTAAACTGGTGACTTAGTCAGCCAAGAAGATGAAGAGAAAATAGATCACAGAAGAGTAGTAACAGGATAGATCCAGAACTTCAGCGATCTTTCAGTGAGACCTTCAGCCAAACCGCACAGTAGACTGAAGACCTCAATTTTTCCCACAGAGGCACACAGAGCAGCTCTCAGAGCACAAACACTGAAAAAAGCCAGTCTGACAGATGCCCGGCTAATATAATGACTTACACATACACAACTGACATTGCCACATTTATGCTTCCTTAGCAATGGGCTGGTGGTCACCCAGCAGTCCAGGATCCAACTGGACTAGACTATTTTATGAGCTTTTTGCCTTGTTACTTATTGCAAAGTTGAGAGAAACAGGAAAATGGAAATCGAGAGGGGCAAAGTGATCGAGACGTAATGGCAGCCAGATTCAAATCTGTGTTCCAGTGAGCACATTGACCCTCAAAGAACCATAAGCTAATTATTTGGGGTTTGATAGAAGTTAAAGGAATAGTTCACCCAAAAATGAAAATTCTCTCATCATTTACTCACCCCAGATGTGTATGACTTTCTTTCTTCTTCAGAACACAATCAAAGATTTTTTAGAAGAATATCTCAGCTCTGTAGGTCCATACAATGCAAGTGAATGGGTGCCAAAATGTTGATGCTCGAAAAAGCAAATAAAGGCATCATTAAAGTAATTCATTTAACTCCAGTGTTTTAATCCATATCTTCGGAAGTGATATGATAGGTGTGGCTAAGAAACAGATCAATATTTAAGTTCTTTTTTGTGAGAAATTCTTCTCCCTGGGCAATATGTAGGGGACGATATGCATGAAGATGAGAATAACCAAAAACACAAGAAGAAGAAAGTGAAAGTGGAGATTGACTGAGCAGGGAGGAGAATTTATGGTAAAAAAAAGGACTTAAATACCTATCTGTTTCTCATTCACACTTATCATATCACTTCTGAACACATGGATTTAACCACTGGAGTCATATGGATTACTTTTATGCTGACTTGTGTGATTATTGGAGCTTCAAAAGTTTGGCACCCATTCACTTGCATTGTATGGACCAAAAGAGCTGAGACATTCTTCTAAAAATCTTGATTTGTGTTCAGCAGATGAAAGAAACACATCTGGGATGGCATGAGGGTGAGTAAATGATGAGAGAAGTTTTTATTTTTGGGTTAACTATTCCTTTAAGCTCAATGGATTATCACACAAAATAATTTTGTTTTATACAGTAGTACAGTTTTGAGAGTATAGCCAGAATACTTTAACATTAAACATCTTAATTTGAGACTAGTTTGATTAAATATGCTACCAACCGAGTCTTTGTGTAAAGTTTTAACCAATCTTTCAAAACCTGTCCTGACCATGCAATGCCTTTAAGCCTAATAACTTTTAGATAATGCAAAGACACTCAGAACTGTATCACAACAACAGTTTTTAGGCACAGTCTTTAAAGAAAGAAAAATGCATATTATCTGTCATATATATATATATATATTTATGCTAAGCTAAAATGCTATTTCTAGCCATTTTACATGCACATGTTACCAAGCACGATCATATTTTTTTTTATCAAGAAAATTCATGTTAGATCATAATTTCTTTTTTTCTAGTAAGACCTTTGATATTAGGGCAAAAATCATAATTCTTGTATTGTTTTCCTTTAAAAATATCTAAAAATCCTTAAAACAAGATCAATTTGATTTATCTTGTTTTAGAAACAGCACTGCATAAGATATTTAGGTTTTTCAGAGAATGTATTTTTAACATGTGTATTTTGTCTTACTGTACTGGCAGAGTTTTTATAGTCAAAACAAGTGAAAAAATCTACCAGTGCTGAAGAAGTAATCCAAAGTATTTAGAATACATTACTGACCTTGAGTAATCTAATGGAATATGTTACAAATTACATTTTACAGCATGTATTCTGTAATCTGTAGTGGAATACATTTCAAAAGTAACCCTCCCAACCCTGTATATATATATATATATATATATATATATATACACACACACACACACAGTATATACTGTATATATATATATATATATATATATATATATATATATATATATATATATATATATATATATATATATATATATATAGGGGAAGTAACCCAATTAAGCCCACCCAAATCTAAGTTATGTATGTGTGTGTGTGTGTGTGTGTGTGTGTGTGTGTATTCAATATCAAACCCTCCACAATATCTTGCTCCATAGACTTCCATATTGTAAGTGCATTACTGTAAGCACAATTAATGTTTGTTTTTACAAACTGAGGAAACAGTTGTTGTTGTTTTTTCTGTCCATATAGCTTAACTTGTTTTTTCACCCAGAACATTCCTTTAACATGAAGACCGCAGGTCTGATCTAAGTGAGTGGATATCCCAAGGTGACCTAGTCGAGTTGAGATCACTACCTCACTCAGTCAACATTGTGTCCTTGAGGGAAAAAAACAATTAACCCAAAGTAAGTCCCTGAAATTATTCTTTGGCAAGTCATTTAGGTAAGAATCATCTATGTAAAAAGTAAAATGGCCTTTTCTAAAGCTTTTTCTACTGCTCATAGTTTCTTCCATAAAGTTCATTGAACACAAGAAGTTCAAACATTTTGACTGCATTGGTTTGTGATATTTTATGTGTGAAGGCACTCTTGTAAACGCATAGCAACTGCAAAATGTTGGGTGTAATTTTCTGTATCAGTACCAGCATTCTGTTCCTTTCACAACAAGATTTTTATCATGATCACAAGGAACTACCTAGTGCTTTTTTAGATCTCTAGTCTCTTCATTTGCTTTTTTTGCAGTCAGACAGGTTATACAGTATCATAAGCAGTAGTCTGTGAACCTTTGGAATATCAGCACTTGCCAGACACCCCTGTCATAAAGCAAAGTGCTGCTGTTCAGCTCTCCACCGCCCTGCGCTCAGAGAGCTCAAATATTACAGATGAACTGCTTTTCAGAGAGAAGAACCAAAGAAGTAAAGCTCAGAAGAGCCAGGAGCTCACATACAGTGGAGTTTGGAGGATAGAAACACCGTTTCTGGCTGTCACGCTTGGCGAAAAATATGAGCATGATGATGAATGTTAATGTGTTAATGAGAAATGTAGCAGCACGTGCCTGTGCTCGCCTGCGCTGCCAGACAGCATCTGCTGAACGGAGTTTGAGAACTAAATAAAGAGAGAAAAAAGTAGAGAGAATGGATGTCTTACCTGGAGAGAGTTCTCCCTCACTCTGATCCCCAGAATCAGAGTCCATCTTTCAACGAAGAAGCTCTCCTCTTGTTTTTTTTTTCTACTTCCTCTGTGTCTGTGCACTAAAAACTGTTTTCTTCAGCTCAAATGCACTAGCTGTCCGTGTTCAGAATTTCACTGACACAATGAGTGCGAGCTGTTTGCTGAGCGCTCTCTTTTTTCTCTCTTGGTAGTCAGACTGCCTTCTTTCACTGACACTCACTCACTTCACTTTCTCCTCTCTTTTGCTTCCTTCCCCTCCCTCTCCCTCTCTCTCTGTCTCTCCTCCCCCTCTCCCCTCGGCTCAGACATTGTGATGCCTACAAAAACATTAAGGAGGAAATACTCTGTTTCTGTATGAGCACCATCTCTCTCTCGCCTGTAAGGAATGTTTTGCAAATTAAAGAGGTTTTCTTTTATTGAGGCATTGTGGAGTGCTATTTAATGGGCAAATTTAGTTTTTCATGTAAAGGAAATGCTTTTTGGATGAGTTTTTAAATACAAGTGAAGTGAATGAGGAATGAAACCGTGTTGTGGATGGTTCTGTAGAAGTTGGAGCTGCACTATCCAGCTCCAAAATTATCAGAGTACAATGGTGTTTTAAAGGTGCACTCAGCAACATTGTGCTTGTGTAATCTTGGACTTACAGTGACACTTAGTGGTGTGGATTCAGCATCATTCAAAATCAATAGTTTTCAGTAACAGATGCCATTGTAGAAATTCACTATTCACAATCAACCATGATTCATTTAATCCAAGAGTTAAAGTATCCAATAACAAGACAGTTACTGAGATTGAGTAGTGTTCAGCTGGTCATGTGATTCTAAAATGGTGGCCCCCATGAGGGTGCACCTCCCCCATGTAGAATAAAACAGCTTTTATAAGGTTACTGATATGACTAGAGTCCTCATCTCATGAGAGCGGTTATGATTTTATACATACATACATATATATATATATATATATCAGTTCATTTCTTTAGGAGTAAAACTTTTTTAATAGGGAAACGAATTGCTGAGTGCACCTTTAAATTCTCTCATATTTAATCACCCCATGCCATCCCAGATGTGTATGACTTTCTTTCTTCTGCAGAACACAAATTAAGATTTTTAGAAGAATATCTCAGCTCTGTAGGTCCATACAATGCAAGTGAACAGTGATAAAAGTAATCCATATGACTCCAGTGATTAAATCCTTATCTTGTGTGTTATGATAAATGTAGGTGAGAAACAGATCAACATTTAAGTCCTTTTTTTACAATAAATCTCCACTTTCACTTTCAATTCCACATTCTTCTTTTGTTTGGCAATTCGCATTCTTAGTGCATTGTATGGATCTACAAAAGCTGAAATATTCTTCTAAAAATCTTCATTTGTGTTCGGCAGAAGAAAGACAGTCAAACATCTGGGATGGCATGAGGGTGAGTAAATAATGAGAGAATTTACATTTTTGGGTGAACTATTCCTTTAACTAGACTGAACAGTGATTTGCAGCAACAAAGTGACCAGTAATAATTCATTTTCAAAGATTTGGCGATTTACATTGATATGAGGAAAAGACAAAGTTGAGCAGGGTTCAACTTTATGCGAATGAGAAATGGCACGAGTACCAATGGGAGTGCAGACAGTGGAGCTCATGTGATCTTCTGCCTGATATGTTTGGATTCTGCCTTTTTAGTTCTGCATTTTTTTCCTTACCAGCCATTGCTGCATGAGTGAGTGACGTTTTGTAGGTCAGTTGCTCTCTTTCTTTCTTTCTTTCTTTCTGTCTGTCTGTCTGTCTGTCTAGCTTGTCAGTGTGTCTGTCCTGTGATGTGTTTGTCCTTCAGGAGTGTCTGATAGCTCATGGTGTCTCAGCAGGGGTCACTATGGCAGCAGATGGCATGAAGGTGCCGCAGGGTTAAGGGTGTGTGTGGTCAGCTGTCACATCTTAATAGACAGATGGTCATGAACTTTCACTCTGCACGCCCAATTTATGTCCCAATTCATCTCAGTAGAGCAGTCAATCGTCTCAAGACACTCACGCTACAGTTCAACTTGAAGATT
Source organism: Myxocyprinus asiaticus (assembly GCF_019703515.2). Lineage (NCBI taxonomy): Eukaryota > Metazoa > Chordata > Actinopteri > Cypriniformes > Catostomidae > Myxocyprinus > Myxocyprinus asiaticus. The sequence continues at coordinate 7,831,609 of NC_059369.1, forward strand.
TGTGGAAGAAACCTTTATAGCAAAAGATGTGACTCTTCTTTATTCATTCCCTTTTCTTTTAGTTTGTGAAACATGTTGTTACCTATCTGGTTTGTGACTTCAGTGATTTTTTTTTTTTTAAGATGCTGCTAAGTGATGTTTTAAGGTTTTTAACATTGGTTAATCGTTAACATTTCAACTTTGGTTCAACCGTTTCTCCAAAAATTCCTTCGGAGAAGAAAAAAACAGATGCAAAGAGAGTCAATTATAGACATTCAGTAAGAGTATAGAGCTATAAAATTAATTGGACAATATAGCTCATATAATTTGTTCTTGGAAGAGTTTGAGAAATGTTTGAGTTCATATTGAGATCTCTGACTTTTGATCGCAGACTTTGGTATCTTGGTGAATCTAAGCACAGAAAAGCTACAAGATGTAAAACTTACACATGCTCACATTATTTTAGTGTGATAAAATCAGGGGTTTACCAACATTATGGCAGTTACCAGATTAAGTAACATTGAGGCACTGGTAAAGTCAGTTAGGGATTTTATTAGGGATGTGCGTAACGACTAATTTCACTGACATTTAGACGTAAATTTTGGAGTTGACTTGTCTAAAAAGAAAGAAACCCTCAGACAGAAGTAAAAAAAAACAACAACAAAAAAAAAAACATTGTTTATGTGACCTAATACGTAATCTGTTCAAACAGCCAAATCATCATGATCATTAAATATAGAACATGACAAGCATTCACTGAATCAATGTTAGCGAATACAGGCATATTTATTGAAAACAATTGAATGAATTGTGCAGGACCAATAGTGCAACCCTAATAGCCTTTTCTAAACGGAATTCAAAAAGTAAAAGTTACTCAACATATTAAAACAGTCAGGACATTGTTGAAAATCATTAACAGGTAAGCCAAATTTATGAGAGAAACAAAAGTTGCACGTATTTCACGACATGCATTATGATATAATATGACAGCTGTTCGGTGAAGAACATTAACCAATAACAATTACGATGTAATTTTTTTTGACTAGGATAGAAAAAAATAGGCCTGTGAGAAATGTACAATAAACCTGTTGTATTTTTCTAAACATGACGTTCACTCAGAATGAAAGATAGGTTAACCAGTTAATCAGTCTACACAGTTTAATGGGGAAAAATACTGACCAACCAGTAATTCCAGAGTCAACTAGTCTAGCAGCATCAGCACAGTTCAGTCGACTACATTAGTCTCGTACATCCTTAGATTTTATCACACTAAAATCATTTTATCATTCTATCACTCTGCGATCTCTTCTCACATAAATAATTCAAATTAACATCTTTTTATTAAACAATAGGATGCCATGAGCTGCATCCCAAACCGCACACTTTCACTATTCTGCATCAGTTTGTAGGGTAAGTAGTGTGAGTAGAATGTTAGCACTGAAAATGCAACTACGAGTACCTGGATGATGCATTTCTGAGTGTGGAATGTTGGACACTTCATGCACTCAGTGCTCACGGCTTGCAATACATAGCGGAAGGGGCGGAATATGTACGTTGTTTGGGATACAAGTGTTGAACTGAAGTTCGCTAATGGGCTAATGCTAGTAGCAACACATTACATACGTTTGAAACGTCACTTCTGTCAGCTGTTAAATGGCGAACACTTCCATGTATAGTAAAAAAACATTAAGTGTTCCATTTGGGATGATACTACACTAGATGGCTGTACATAGTGTATTTTGTAAGTGCATAGTGTATGTCATTTGAGACAAAGCTATGCTGAGCAGCATGCAGTATGCAGCATGTTAATATTCCATTCCACACATAGTCAAGGCTACTGCCTTGTGACACGGCTAACAACATGTATTAACATTAATCCTGCAAACATAAATACTGCTTCCTGTGTGTTTTATACACACACACACACACACACACACACACACACACACACACACACACACACACACACACACACACACACACACTCATAAAGCAGCCAGACAGACAGAAAGTGATGAAACCACACTTTAATGGGAGTTAATTGCTGTCTAATTTACTAGCAGATTAAACCCAGTACAGAGAACAGCACGACTCGAGCAGTTACCGCCAAACGCATTCCATGAAACACCACCATGAAAAATACTATCCTCAGTGTGCAATGACAGAAAAATCCTGACTTCAGGCAAAGCACAAACTGCTTCTAAAACCGTGATTTTCTGGTAAATACAGAGTGAAGGTGAGTGTGGGTGGAATGCATGTGTTCAAAGTGTGTTACTGTTATGTTGTCTGAGATTTCCTAGTTATTCATAGCAAAGCTATTTCAGGTCATTTAGATTTAAAACGTTATGGCTCAGTTTATATAAAGTGTGTTTGATGAATATCCTGGGCATTTGTAAGAGAAATCACAGGATTCATACAGATTTAATAAGAAGCCTCTTAGGGTTGTGAATCTAGTTTCATAAATTGAATTATGAATATTAGTAATACAGTATGTTGGATGTTGTTCCGTATTAGTTTCACACACAGTAACAGAGGGCCCAGTATTTTATAAGGGCCTTTCAAAAACCACAGCGAGGTTTGAGGATTTGATCTGTCTGACGCCAAAGCCAGATCTGAAGTGAAATGTACCTTTGATGTGATCTCAGTGCTGGCCAAATGCCCATGCTGAATGAATGAGCAAACGCTTTTCTGTTTCTCTCTGTGCCAGTATAATTTTATTAGGAGGGAAGTGATTCACTTTCCTTTACATACTAAGGAAACTGCCACAGAAGACAAACTTGTTAGGCCAAGTCTACTTAAAAGAATAGTCTTAAAAATGACAATTCTGTCATCATTTACTCACACTCATGTCGTTCCAAACTGGGCTTTTATTTTCTTCTGTGGAGCACAAAAGATGTTTAACTGAATGTTCATGAGGCTCTTTTCACTAAAGTCAAAGTGAATAGGAACAGGTGCTGTTGAGCTCTAAAAGTGACATGTCAAATGTTTTATTTCATTGACAAGACATGAATGAACCAATGATGTTTGATTTCAATTACGTCAAACCAGGTGTAACATGTCTTGATGTGCCATATTTCAATCTGCACAAAAGAATGAAATTTGAGAGCTGCAGTGAAGGCGAAGATTTTCAGTGAATAACAACTTAAAATTTCAGTCTGTTCACAACCTGGTCTTATACAGTAGATTCACGTTACTACACATACATTTTTGCAAAATGATTTTTACATGGCTCATTGAATGTATGGTGGCAGTTTCCTGGGGAAATGAACACTAGAGGCACTACAACAACAACGACTCGAGTAAAACAGCAGATTATCAGTTCATAACAATTTACTTTTCATCCTGTTCCTCACACAATGGTATCTCATGACATCTAAACACTTTTACTATAGCGCATGACATATTTAACATTTGTATTACATAACCATCCACATTTAGAAACTTGTTTGTATGCAATCAAATTAAATTATACAGTAGCTAAAATGATCAAGCATTGCACTTGTGATGCAAAGGACCAGGATACGAGTCCTGAAGAGCACACGAGTCAAGCCAAAAGTTTCATAGAAGCACCACAAAATGATACGGTTACTTCATCAGTTGTTTTTCATCTCACATTTGCTTTAATGACACTATCAGTTAGGTTTATATTTAAGGTTTAGGGTTGGGAGATCGATTTTGTTTATTTAAAACTTGATAGAGCATTAACCTTAACAACCTCATTTGTTTGGGAGAAAATTTAACTCGCTTTTAGTGCCACCTAGTGGACATTTCACCTCAGAACTGCTGCGATGTGTGTAATGTCATTTTTTTTTTAAATTGCCACTAAAACATAATTTTAAAGAGACCAGGCTGTCTTTTTTGTGCTTTAATGCAGGTCAATGATGTGACGCTAATTTTTTTATTATAATTTATTTTTTATAATCAATTATTCAAAAATGCATTACAAATGCAATTCACACAAAACAATGACTTGAATACACCTCTTCTATGATGATCATGTTTTCAATTACTGAGTTAAAAGTCATTTTGATATTTTTTGGGGGCTTAAAATAAAAAAAAATGTCTTGTCATGCAACCGTCCAGAGACAGTAAAAAGATTCAAAGTCTCATTACAAGCCGAAATTCTTGAAAAAAGGAATGTTGGCATGAGTTGTACTGAATAATCTTTTATTATTATTTATGTAGCACTTTATTTTACAGTACTGTTCTATATTTACGTACTATATAATTACAACAACTATGGCAATTACTAGGTACTAACCCAAAACCTAACCCCAACCCTAACCTTAACCCATAATAAGTACATGTAGTTACCTAATATTACTCAGTACTTTCTTGAGTAAGTACACTGTAAGTATACTGAAAGTACATGTACTATAAAATAAAGTGCAACCATTATTTTTTTTATTTTTTTAAATGCAGTGAAACTGTAATGGATACCAATAAATAAGAATATCATTGTTATTATCTTTCTTGATAATATATTGCTATTGGTTTCTGTAGTCTGTTCTAAGGCAGTACCAGAAGACTCCAGCAATGGGCAAATGTGGGGAATTAGTGACGGGCACTCGGGTTCTCTTTCCTCATTCTTATAAAGCCCCGTTCACACCATGGGTGGCATGTTGCTAGATTTTGCGATCTGTGTCGCTGGTGGGCGTTCCTATTGCTGCCGCCACTCTAATGTTATTGATGGACTGCAAAACTGGCCATAGTAGCGTTTGAAATGCTGATTACAGATGATACTCCCGATAAAACTAAGATATCATACTAATTTGACAAGGAATCAGTTCTTTTGCCTCTACAAATGCACATTCTGCAGGGGAGAGCATTTTATATAACCTGTCTGCTCACAATCTATCACATTGCTGTTTCAGTGTGCTAACACGGCAACCTCCACCACCCCACCATCACCAGTTGAGTCCCGTCCTGCACTGGGTTAGGCTCCTCGCCCCTGCCTCCTATCTCCGGCAGGATATGACGGTTCCGAGTACAACTTCTTCGGACCGCCAGATGGGGCTTACTCCAAAGAGAGACATTACATTTTCTGTTATATATTCATCAAATAAATGTCATCTTGAATTTCACTCAAGTCTGCAAGTCTTCCTGATAGAACTGTAACACTGTTATTTTTTTGTTACGTGCCTGCATTATAAAAAGGTAGGAGACTGAGTCACATGTGTTGAGCCTGTGTGTAGCTCCTGTGCTGAGATAACTCTAGCGCAGTTAATGCACTGTTGACTAATAATATATAGTGTTATAGTTGTCCAACAATTGTCATGATGATAATACAGCATTATTGTTCTGTTGAACTGTGATATCGTTATTTGTGTTGCTATGCTGTGATTGCATCGTAAAATAAGTGAGACTGATAGCCCTTTTCCACCAAAATGGCGATGGTTCGCATGCCGAGCCTATGCTTCGCTTGTTCATGGGTGGGGCAATCTGGAGCCTTTCAAAAGCCGGCCGCACTTTTCCACTGACTTCAGAACCGAACAGTGACATAATAGGTTATGTGACTAATTTACCTGCCCATAAACAAACATGGCACATCACAACAGTGTTTGTGTACAGCTTTTACTGTTGTTTTTGAGGACATATTTAAATATACAGAGAAATACAATCCAACGTTATTACATTGCTTTACAAGATTGTCAGAGATGACATCTATGCTAAAGATGACAGGTAATTACATTATTGTGTATGAACTTATGGCTTAACTTGCTAAATTCTGTAAACTGTAACAGTGGAATCATTATTAACATTGGTGTAGAAGATGGTTATATATGGAGTTATGCCATAGCATATAATATTATGTTTACGTCTAGATTGAGAATCCCTAAATTTACTTAAAATATAGCCATGATCTTCCGAAGTTAGTGAATAGCTGGTCAAAAATCCCATTACAAAATGCACAAAATAAGAGGACAACAGTGTAAGGAAAACTAACAAAGTTAGCAAATATAATAACTTACTGAGATCAGCTGCAGAGGACACCAGCGATTCTGTGTTTCTCTCGAGCGTGACTGGCTGAATTTAATGTCCCAGTTAGATAGCAGGCTTGTCGGTGTCCGAGTCCAAAACATTGTTGCTCCGTCCACTGTCACTTTTGTTTAGGTCCTTCTTTCGGTCCCTGCACTCCCTTAAGTGTTTTTCAATTTGTTTATGATTTGGTCAGTTGTCTGATTGAAGCCGGCATGCATAATTTCTTGATGGATCTTTACGTAGACGATTATTTTCCCCTTTGCGATCTCTCTCTAGTTTATCTTATTTGCAGACGCCTTCCAAGTTTCCATGCTGGCCTGGGGGTCCGCCAGAGGCAATGAGAGGAGTCCCCGAGCGGCTGCACCCCATGGTGGCCACGCTAGGAGCCACTGAAAATGCCCCCCCGAAAAGCAGTTCGGCCATCACCCACAGCAGATGTATAACAATGGGTGCTTTCTCCATTTATATACATTGCAGCTGGACACCCAGGTGGGTTAGGGAACACCCCCCAATGTTCCACAGACTGTGTATTTTTCCCCTTACCTGCTATTTGGGGGAAGAGCCCCCCAGTATCAGGCTCTGATTGGCTGATGCCAGGGGGTGTCTGGGGGGGGCGGGGCTGTCCATAAACAAAGTATTTGTCCACTTACCAAGTATATTATGCCACTTCATCCCTGTTGGGCCCCGGACCCCTGGAGCGTGTCTGGGAGGGGGCGGGGCCATCCATAAACAGAGTATTTGTCCACTTACCAAGTATATTATGCCACTTCATCCCTGAGGGCCCCAGACCCTGTGGGTGTGTACAGGAGTGGGCGGGGCTGTCCATAACAGTGTATTTGTCCACTTACCAAGTATATTATGCCACTTCATCCCAAAATACAGGAAGATCCCACGTGCAATGTATTTAAAGGCCACCAAATACTAGGTTTATGGACATTTAATTTAAAATAATTTAATTATTTACATTTACATTTATTCATTTGGCAGACGCTTTTATTCAAAGCGACTTAAAAAAGAGGAAAACAAAAGCGAATCATCTTAAGGAGACAGTGGTATGAAAAGTGCCATACTACAAAGTTTCATTAGCATCAGAAAATTATTCAAAACAGATTAAAAGTGCAACAAGAATTTATTTATTTATTTTTTAATGACTGGTTAAGTGCTCATGGAAAAGATGTGTTTTTAGTCATTTTTTGAAGACAGAGAGTGAGTCAGCTTCACGGATAGAGTTGGGAAGGTCATTCCACCATCGTGGTATGATGAAGCTGAAAGTCTGGGAAAGTGTTTTGGTGCCTCTTTGTGTTGGTACAACAAGGCGACGTTCCTTAGCCGACTGCAGGCTTCTAGTGGGCGCGTAGCTCTGAATAAATGATTTTAGGTATGATGGAGCAGACCCAGTGACTGTTCTGTATGCCAGCATCAGAGCCTTGAATTTGATGCATGCATCAACCAGCAGCCAGTGGAGAGAGATAAGGAGTGGTATAACATGCGCTCTCTTTGTTTCATTAAAGACCAGATGTGCTGCTGCATTCTGGATCATTTGTAGGGGTCTAATTGCACATGCAGGGAGGTCTGCAATGAGAGCATTACAGTAGTCCAGTCTAGTTATGACAAGTGACTGGGCAAGCAGTTGTGTGGCATGTTCAGATAGGAAGGGTCTTATCTTCCTGATATTGTAGAGTGTAAATCTACATGAATTATTACTTACAATAACTATTATTGTTTTGCACTCAGGGCATAGAAATGAAAAATATACATAACTTTTAAATCGAAATTATGTATAACATGCATAAAACAGGACTGTCCACAAAGAATGTATTTGTAGGCAGTTGAATACATTGCAGCTGAGATTAAATTAATTGTAAGTGAGATGGTCCCTTGTACAATGTACTGTATATAATGGGTTCTGAACAACTGATTCATGGACATACATTTTTATAAGGTGCATGATCTAAATGTTGACTAAAAACATATTAAGGTGAGTATATGACTCCCCCTGAACAGTATGCACCCTTCAAAACCTAAAAAATCGACTGTCCATGAACCATGTATATTTTAATATTGTATACAATGCAGGTGGGATCTCAATATCACAGAGTTGGGACCACTTAGAAACTTGAAACCTGCACTCCTGTGCTTGCCCTAGCACCCCCTTTCAATGGTGCAAACTTGAAAAATGATTTTTTGGACAACATTTTTGACTTTCTCCAATATTCTTGATATTCAAAACATGAACAAGGAGGTCAAGACAAGCACAGGAGTGCAGGTTTCAGCTCTCTAAGTGGTCCGAGTGTTGAGATATGGAGATCCCACCTGCAATGTATACCATTCAAAAATATACATGGTTGGTGGACAGTTGATTTTTGAGGTTTTGAAGGGTGCATGTTGTTCAAAAGGAGTCACATAGTCACCTAAATATGTTTTTTCTCAATATTTTGAGTATGGACCTCGTAAAAATTGTTGTCCACCACCAACCATGTATTTTTGACAATGTAATACATTGGGAATGGGACAGTCCCTCGTACAATGTATTTACATTGTCAGAAATACATGGTTGATGGACATTTGACTTATACACATTTTATTTTATTTGACATTAAACTTGATTGATTAAACCATGTGTATGGCACTCAGTATGCTCCATAGAGCCATTCATCTAATCAGCATTTCATATTTTTGTATAATTTGCTTAAAAATGACTGTCCATAAAGCATGTATTTGGCAGCCATTATATACATTGCAGCTGGGATCTTCCTGAATGACTTAAAGCTTTTGAGCAGAAATTGCCTCTCTTTTGTTATATAAGGTTTAATATTACATATATAATAATCTTTTTGAATATACCACTTTAAGTGTACTTATACATCTCAGTAGAACCCATTTATGTAACTTACAACTCATTAATATATATATTTTGCATAAAAAATGAGTGTCCATGGACCATGTATTTGGCGGCCATTACATACATTGCAGATGGGACTTCCTTTGTTTTTGCTAAGTCATTCAGGAAGATCCCAGCTGCAATGTATATAATGGCCACCAAATACATTGTCCGTGGACATTCCATTTAAATGTATTTAATGAATATTTGTAATAAATATTATTGATTGAACCACTTGTTTAGCACTCAGGGCATACAAATAAACATATATACAGTACATGAGTTTTAAGTCATAACAATGTCTAATTAATGTAATAAATGAGTGTCCACAGACCATGTATTTGGTGGCCATTAAATACATTGCAGCTGGGACTTCCTGCATAACAGAGTGAAAACACCCTTAAATGTGGTGCAAATAACTAGGGGCTTCGAATGCTCACTCATTGAGCCCCTGTGAACAACATATTGAGATTTAATTTCAGTCGGTGCTGGACAAGTACTTGAAAAAAATCAGGAAACATTCTAGAAAAATAACTGTCACTTTTCAATCAAAAGTCGGCCAATTTAGCACTTAACCAACTCATTCAGACTTCAAACTTTGCACACTGTCTAGGGGTCCCCTGAGAAGATATAGATTTCAAATTGGAGTCATTTGGAGGTTTCGGAGTGGTGTCCATAAACAGAGTATAGAAATGAATGGTGTACATTGCAATTGGACGTAGGCCTGGCATCACGTCCGTAGGTCCGACAGACCCCAAATTTCACATGGGGACACCACCAGTGCCCCTCAACAACATACTAAGGGGACTAAGGCCTGAGATGCATAAAAGTATTTTTCATTATTTTCAATAGATCTCCCTGCCTGCCATAGGAATCAATGAGACAGCCTGTTCTGTAGGCCTGTGTGCAGCAGTACATTCATCAGAGGCTTTAATACTTATCAAGCACCCAGAGCCTCCAAATTCTAGGATGTGATTTGAGGAATCTAGAATTTCAATGTCCTGCGACCTAAAGGGGCAAATGTTGTGTTAAAAGAGGTCAAAGGGTTGCAGTATTCTAGCACTGTCTGAGGACACCCCCATGAGACGCATATGTCGGTTTTGGGATATTTGGAGCTTTCTGAGCACTGTCCACCAAACTAGTATAAAAAATGAATGGAATACATTGCAGGTGGGATTTTTCTAGAAAGGTCGCACAGGCCCCAAATTTCACACGGTGGTAGCCTGAGGTCCCCCAAACAACATATTAAGAGGACAAGACTCTAGAAAAAAGAAAAAGATTTTTGGCCGTTTATGCTAGAATCTCTCACACAACCCTCTTCCATTTATGCCCAGACAGAGCCGAAAATTCACTCTGGAAGATTCTAGAGCCCCCAAATTCAGGGGCTCAATCGAGGGCCCCCAAGAATACAAGGATCTACAATTTCAAGGTCCTGCGACCTTTTGATCCCTCTTTTCTAGACATCCCACTTGTCATGTAAACCAATGTAATTTTCATACTGGGTTTTTGGACGCTGTCCCTAAAGGGGCAAATTTTGTGTCAAAAGAGGTCAAGGGTCGCAGACCTCTGGACACTGTCTGAGGACACCCCCACGAAATGCATATGTCGATTTTGGGACATTTGGAGCTTTCTGAGCTGGTTAGTTGGGCACTTAGCAAAGCGACACCACTCTCCCATTCCTGTTAGGGTTTCCAATCAGTTCTCTCCACTCAGTGATACACCCACTGAGAAACATGTTGAAAGAGCCTTGGTTTTAGGAGATTCTGTTGTAAGGAATGTGGAAAAAGAGACTCCAGCCACTATTGTTAAATATATTTCGAGGGATTGGGCATTTGACATCAGATCAAAATGCTGGCTAATGCTAAATGTAGATTTTCCAAAATTGTTATTCATGTCAGCACTAACGATGTCTGGCTTCACCAGTCGGAGATCACTAGAGATAACATTAAAGAGGTGTGTGAACATGCAAAAATGATGTCAGACATTGTAATATGCTCTGGCCCCCTCCCTGCTTGTCGTGGTGATGAGGTTTATAGTAGATTTGTGTCACTGAATGGCTAGATGTCTGAGTGGTGTCCAGAAAATTGCATAGGAGAATAGTACAGGATTTATAGACAATTGAAAGAGTTTTTGGGGTAGACCTGACCTGCTAAAGAGAGACGGACTCCATCCCTACAGGGAAGGTGCCGCTCTCCTCTCTAGTAATTTGGTTCATAGACTTAATAGTGATAGTATTTGACTAAATGTGGCCCAGGTCAGGAAGCAGACAAACAGGCTAATCCGAATGTCTTGTGACGTCACACAGTTCACATAAACTACAACATAGAGACTGCATCACCTAGATATCATACAGAGATTGTGTCTGTTCCCCGGACTACCAAACACAAAACTCTTAATAAATAATTTAGAAATAATTTGATTAAGGTAAAACTTGAAAATAACAAAGAAAATTGAAGATAAGCATCATCAGTAAATTAAGAAATAAAGTAATAAGTGAAATTAGAAAAGCAAAAGCGAAATTTTATATTTCTATAATAGAGGAGGGAAAAGGAAATACAAAATTGATATGGGAAAATCTGAGAAATTTAACAGGAAATTATAAAAAGCCAGTGAAAAATATAGAACTTGAGTTGGAAGGAAAACGTATCTATGATCATGGCACGAGAGCAAATACTTTTAATAATTACTTTGTGGATACAATAAGTGCTCTTACTAAGTCTCTCTGTATAGAGACTCTATGTATCAAACAAGCGAATACTGCTTTACCCATATTTACTCTTTAAGCAGGTGTCTGATATAAAAGTTGATTAAATAATTAGTTCTCTCAAAAATTCTTGAGCTAGAGATAAATATGGATTAGATTCTATTTTTTTAAAAACGTAAAAGGAATCAATCATAGGTCCTTTAACTCAGGTTATGAATTTATCTATTACACAAGGAATTTTCCCTACTCCATGGAAATTTGGAGTAATTACAACAATCGATAAATCTGGAAATTATCTAGAAATAGCAATTATAGACCAATCAATATATTCCGGTAATGTCTAAAATTGCTGAGAAATGGGTGGCAGAACAATTAATTACATATCTTAAAAATTGTGTATTCCCTTCTGTCACTCACTCGACGTTATGTCGATGTAGTGACACTAGGGATTGCCCATGGGAGCACCAAACACCTCAGATCTTTGAGAAAAGGCCCATGAGAATTGGCAAGTGGAATTTGCATGCCACTCCCCTGGACATACGGGTATAAAAGGAGCTGGCTCGCAACCACTCATTCAGATTTTTTCTTCGGAGACGAGCGGTTGTGTGTCAGCAAGCTGTCTTCTACTACCGGTCCATTCACCTCCCAAGAAGCGTTTGCTGTTGGATATATGGCACATTCCAGCGGCTTTTATCTCCTTCTGCACAGATCTGTGCAGATTACGCCCCTGGGCACTTCGACAGCGCTAAGAGAGTTTATATTCCTGCAAAGAGTATATTTTCTCTATTAGAGCAAACACATTGATGTGAACGTCTTTTTAAAGACGCGTCTTTTCAAGATGCCTTTCCATCTTTGTGTGATTCCTGGATGCGGTTGCTATCTCTCCGCTTCTGATGGCCACGGGCACTGCCTCACATGTCTGGGTCATAATCACACTGAGGCAGCGTTCGTGGATGGTTCATGTTCTCATTGCGAGAATATGACCATGGCAACGTTGCGGTTGCGGCTTTCCTTCTTCCGGGGGAAAGCCACTCTAGCCGCCCCCCACACCATGCCTTCTACCTCCGGGTATGAGGCCGGCCCGGCTGGCGATTTAAGGGCTTCAATGGGCGCGGCTCTGCCGGGTAAATCCCCATGGACCTCCCGTTCCATAGCATGCTCGTTTGCCTTTGGTGAGTTCCGAGAGGAGACCAGCTCACCCCAGGGCCAGCTTAGTATTCCTTTTGGAGCTCCGGAGTGGGAATAGTGCTTGATCGTTGCATCGGAGAGCGTACTGGCGATGTCAAACGCAGAGGACTCGACTGGGCTGCCACCTTCGGGTTGGCGAGATGACCGCCATGCTTGTCTGGGCCGCTAGGTGTGTCGGGTTGGAGTGGAACCTTCCACCCTCCCCTGAGCCCTCGTGGCTAGATGACTGGTTCCTGGGTTCGGGGCGCCGCTCACAGCCACGCCCCCCCCCCCCCCGGTCCCTTTCTTCCCGGAAGTGCACGACGAGCTGACGAGGTTGTGGAGGGCACCTTTTTCTGCCCGAAGCGAGGCTCCTCGATGTGGCAACCCCTGCTCCCTCCCGCCGCAAGGCCCCACCCACAGGTACGTTAAATGCGATCATCCCCTTAGTGCCCCTAGCCCGGAGCTTGGATGCGTGGCTAGCGCTTTCCAACCTGTTGCGGTGGTTGGCCAGGACCATCCAACTCGGCTACGTGATTCAGTTCGCCAGGCACCCGCTCCAGTTCAGTGGCATCTGCTTCACTTCAGTGAAGGGTGAGAACGCCGCCACCTTGCGTTTGGAGATCGCGACCCTTCTGCGCAAGGGCGCGATAGAGCCTGTCCCTCCAGCCGAGATGAAGAAAGGGTTTTACAGCCCTTCATCATACCAAAGAAAGGCGGTGGGTTGCAGCCAATCTTGGACCTGCGAGTTCTGAACCAGGCCTTGCACAGACTCCCGTTAAAGATGCTGACGCCAAAGCACATTTTGGCATGTGTCCGGCATCAAGATTGGTTCCCTGCGGTAGACTTGAACTTTCACGTCTCGGTTCTACCTTGACACAGACCCTTCCTACGGTTTAGTTTCGACGGCCAGGCATATCAGTACAAGGTCCTCCCCTTCGGCCTGTCCCCTCGCGTCTTCACGAAAGTCGCAAAGGCAGCTCGTGCCCCGTTAAGGGAAGTGAGACCGCTTCAGCACTGGCTTCAGACTCGAGTCCCGAGATGGGCATGGTGCCACAGCACACATCGCGTGGCCATCACGCCGATCTACCGCCACTTGTTCAGCCCTTGGACAGACCTTGCATTTCTACGGGCAGTAGTTCCCTTACAGCAAGTGTCCAGGCACGTCATCATTACGACAGTCGCCTCCAAGCGAGGCTGGGGCGCTGTGTGCAATGGGCATGCAGCTGCTGGCTCCTGGACAGGACCGCGACCACATCAACTGCCTCAAGCTGCTGGCAATATTGCTCGCCCTGCGGAGGCTTTTGCCGTTGATCCGGGGCAAGCATGTGTTGGTCCGGACGGACAAAACAGCGAAAGTAGCATATGTAAATCGCCAAGGCGACTTATGCTCACGTCACATGTCGCAACTCGCCCACCGTCTCCTCCTATAGAGTCAGCAGCGACTGAGGTCACTGCAGGCCACTCACATCCCGGGCAACCTCAACACCACAGCGGATGCGCTGTCGCGGCAGGTGATGCTCAGGGGAGAGTGGAGACTCCACCCCCAGGTGGTCCAGCTGATTTGAAGTCGGTTCGGCAAAGCACAAGTAGACCTATTTGCCTCCCAAGAAACCTCCCACTGCCTGCTCTGGTATTCTCCAACAGGGGCCCCCCTCGGCCCAGACGCGCTGGCACACAGCTGGCCCCGGGGGCTGCGCAAGTATGCATTCCCCCAAGTGAGCCTACTTGCACAGACCTTGTGCAAGGTCAGGGAGGACGAGGAACAGGTCACCCTCGTGGCCCATATTGGCCCACCCAGACTCCTTGCGACAGCCCTTCCCTGGTGAATTCCTCTGAGAAAGGACCTTCTTTCTCAGGGACGGGGCACAATCTGGCATCCGCACCCAGACCTCTGGAACCTCCATGTCTGGCCCTTGGACGGGACGTGGAAGACCTAAGTGGCCTACCACCAGCAGTGGTAGACATGATCACTCAGGCCAGAGCTCCCTCCATGAGGCAGCTTTATACACTGAAGTGGCGTCGGTTCACGAATTGGTGTTCTTCCCGAGCTGAAGACCCTCAGAGATGCGCAGTCGGGTCAGTGATTTCCTTCCTACAGGAGAGGCTGGAGGAACGGCTGTCCCCCTCCACCTTGAAGGTGTATGTGGCCACCATAGCGGCACACTATGATACAGTGGACGGTAAGTCCTTAGGGAAGCACGACCTGATCATAAGGTTCCTGAGAGGCCACACCTGTTCCCCTCATGGGATCTCTCTGTGGTCCTCCTGGGCCTTCGCAGAGCCCCCTTTGAGCTGCTAGAGTCAGTCGAGTTGAAAGCTCTCTCCTTGAAGACGGCCCTCCTGATTGCGCTCACCTCTATCAAGAGGGTCGGGGACCTGCAAGCATTCTCTGTCAGCAATACCTGCCTGGAGTTCGGTCCGGGTGACTCTCACGTAATCCTGAGACCCCGGCCGGGCTATGTGCCCAAAGTTCCCACAACCCCCTTCAGGGATCAGGTGGTGAACCTACAAGCGATGCCTCAGGAGGAGGCAGACCCAGCCCTGTCATTGCTGTGTCCGGTGCGAACTTTGCACATCTACTTGGATCGCACGTAGAGCTTTAGATGCTCTGAGCAGCTCTTTGTCTGCTTTGGCAGACAGCGGAAAGGGAATGCTGTATCCAAACAGAGGCTTGCCCACTGGATCGTGGATGCCATCGCTATGGCATACCAGGCCCAGGCTGTGCCCGCCCCTTCGGGAATACGAGCACACTCCACAAGGAGTCTGGCATCCTCATGGGCACTGGCCCATGGCACCTCTCTAGCAGACATCTACAAGGCAGGGGGCTGGGCGACACCCAATACCTTCGCGGGATTTTACAATCTCCGGGTTGAGCCAGTTTCGTCCCGTGTTCTGTCAGGTACGAACAGGTAAGTTCGGGAATACGGACAGCTGGCCGTGTGTATCGCTTGTGTATAGCACCTTTCCCCTCCAAAGAGGCGAAGATGTGCGCTTCTTTTCTCATGTGAGTTCACGAACCCATGTACCCTGGATGTCCTTCCTCCCTAGCCCTGTGACTCATGAATTCAGCAGAGGAATTCACAGCCGGAACCAGTACGTGTGCTAATATGCCCTTACTGAGGTAGGTGCTCCACAGGTGCCGGTTACTCTGGTAACCCCCTGTTATGTATTTTCCGCAGTACGGTTTCTCTGTCGGCAGACCTGCGTCTCCCTTCGACAGAGCCCTCTCTGTCCTGGTCGCCATGTTTGTAGAGCTCCTCTCCTTTCAGGCAGGACCTACCACCGTGCCTCTTCCATGTGCGGCTCTGAGCCCACATGACGTGCTTGCCACATGTTACCTCCCCTCCGGGCAGGATGTGGTCTCCGCGGGGTCTTTTCCCCCTGAAAGAATAGGGTAGGAAAAGAACACCTTCCCTGGTGCATATACTGAGTGTTAAAATGAATACTCTTTGGAGAGAAAACATAGAGAGAAAAGGCTGCGGCTGGCATGGCCTACTCCCATACTAGATACGTCTCTTGTGGGGAACTATACAACATTTTTGGGGCATTGGGGGAGGCTACGTGCAGACCGGTGCACCTGCTACTACGCACGCAGCAGCTTGCTTGCACCTGCACCGGCAGTCCACGTAACATGGTTCAGCTAGTTGTGGAGTTTCGTATAGGGACCTCTAGTGTCACTACATTGACACGTCGAGTGAGTGACAGATGGGGAATGTCTTGGTTACTGTCGTAACCTCCGTTCCCTGATGGAAGGAACGAGATGTTGTGTCCCCCCTGCCACAACGCTGTACTACCCGCTGAAATGGCCAGGACCCTGTCTCGGCTCCTCAGCACAAAACCTGAATGAGTGGTTGCGAGCCAGCTCCTTTTATACCCGTATGTCCGGGGGAGTGGCATGCAAATTCCACTCGCCAATTCTCATTGGCATTTTCTCAAAGATCTGAGGTGTTTGGGCTCCCAAGGGTGACCCCTATTGTCATTACATCGACACAATGTCTCGTTCCCTCCATCAGGGAACTGAGGTTACGACAGTAACCGAGACGCTTCCTCTACATCCTATGCAATTTGGTTTCAGAAAAAAATGCTCTACAGAAACTGCGAATTGTTTTATGCTGGAAAATATAAAATCAAAGATGGATAGAGGAGGTGTGGCTGGTGCTGTATTTTTGGATTTAAAAAAAGCTTTTGATACTGAAAATCATGATATCTTGCTTTCGAGGTTATCGAATTTTAATTTCTCGGCTGATGCCATTATGTGGTTCAAATCTTATTTGGAAAATAGGAAACAATGTGTAAGAGTTATAAGTACAACATCAGAATATTTCGATTTTAATATTGGAGTTCCACAAGGATCTATATTGTATGTATGTAAATGATTTACCAAATGTCTGTCCCTCAGATTTTGTTTGTCAAATGTATGCTGATGATGTTGTTTTGTATGTGCATTCAAAAAGTCAACAACAGGCTGCATAGAAATTGACTTCTGCAATGGATCAGGTTTCACAATGGCTTACTAAATCATACTTACATCTTAATATCAAGAAAACAGTCTGTATGTTTTTTTACCAAAAGGGCATATCATGATGTAAAAGCAGAAGTGTTTGTCAAGGTACAGAAGCTTGAGGTAGTAAATTAATTTAAATACTTATGAATAATAATAGATTCTCAGCTTTCTTGTAAAAAACATGTGAAGAAAGTTGTTAACACAGTGAAATTTAATTTAGTCAATTTTAGATTTATCAGAAACAGTTTGACTAAAGAGGCAGCAGTGTTATTTATGAATTCCATGATTCTTCCACATATCACATACTGTATGACTACATGGACACAAACTTGTAAGTCTATTTTAAAACCGGTTGAGACTGTTTATAAGCAAGCTCTTAAGGTTTTGGATAAAAAGCCAAATAGTTTTCATCATTGTAGTGTTTTAACTAAGTTTTTTTTTTTTTTTTTTTTGAGCTGGGAACATTTGATTAAATTTGCTGATTTAGTACTTGTTTTTAAGATTTTAAATGGTTTTGCTCCACCAGTTTTTAAGGATTATATATATCAAATAACAGGATGGTACACAAGAGCGGGTATAAGGGGTGATTGTAATATACCATTGAGAAGAAGTACCTTTGGCCAGTTATCATTTGTTTTTAGAGGATCCCATGAATGGAACAGACTTCCAACAGAACTTAAAGAAGTAAAACATATAACAAGTTGTTGTGTTTTCTCTAGAACGTTGAAAATGTGGTTGCTGTCGAATCAAAATTGTGAGCATTTGTAGTGATTCTGGTATGATAGTTTTGTATTTGTGTAATGACAATTGTGTTTGTTTGTTTTTGATTTTGTTATTACAACATCAACCTGCCTAGGGACTTCAGATGAAAATTAGCCAATTTGGCTAAATTTATTTGTGTATTATTTATGTGTATTGTCCCTGATTAAATAAATGAATAAATAAATAAATACAAAATAAATAAATAAAATATGATGGTAGGGCTACTAAATATTAGATCTCCTTCAACCAAA
Source organism: Myxocyprinus asiaticus (assembly GCF_019703515.2). Lineage (NCBI taxonomy): Eukaryota > Metazoa > Chordata > Actinopteri > Cypriniformes > Catostomidae > Myxocyprinus > Myxocyprinus asiaticus. Next base: position 7,849,842 of record NC_059369.1, read on the forward strand.
ACACTAATTGTAAATGAAATTATTATAAATCATAGTTTGGATGTGCTCTGTTTGACTGAAACCTGGCTTAAACCGGATGAATATGTTAGTTTAAATAAAATCTACTCCCCCATGTTATTAGTATAAACATGAGCCTCATATGAAGGGTTGAGGAGGAGGTATTGCTACAATTTACAGTTAAGTTTTTGGTGTTACTCAGAGGACAGGATATTTAAGTCTTTTGAATGAATAAGGCTTAATGTGACACCACCAGATACAAATAAAAAATCTCTGTTGTCTTTTGCCGTTGCGACAGTATATAGATCACCCGGGCAGTATTCTGATTTCCTTGGTGAATTTGCAAATTTTCTGTCAGACCAAGTAGTTACTGTGGATAGAGCTTTAATTGTTGGACTTAAATATTCATATAGATTATGAAAATGACACATTGGGATTAGCATTTATTGATATTCTCAACTCTCCAACTCATTGCCATAATCATATGCTAGATTTAATTCTGTCATACGGAGTTGATGTTGATACTATAGAAATTCTGCCGCAGAGCGATGACATCTCAGATCATTACCTCATCTCTTGTATGCTGCGATCAACTAATGTAACTCAATCTACACCACACTACTGTTCAGGTAGAACTATTCTTTCGACCACTAAAAATAGTGTGGCGAGCAGGGCGGGGCCGAGCTGCTCTCTCTCTCCTCTCTACTTTCTCTTTTCTCTCTCTCTATTCTCCCCGTCCCCCTCTCCTCTCCCTCATCCTGTTCCCACTCCCAGGCATGTGTGTGGGTCAGATCCTGAGACCATCACGACGCATCAATGCTCCTTCTCTAGAAATGCGGGGGGGGTGGGGGTTGGGTGTTGGAGTATGTCACATGCCGGAGAATTCCCCAACCTGAGTTTGGTGATGGGGGTATGTGGCCAGCAGGGCAAGGCCGAGCGGTGTCTGAGCAGAGGGAGGCCGGGAAGATTAGTGGTGAATGAGCTCCATCTATGTGCCACACCGGTCTCACGTTCCAGTGAGGGGTGGCGGGAGTATTTGAGGAGAGGAGACAGCGGCAGACGAGAGAGAGTGACACACGGAGCTGTGTGTGCATGTTGATGTGTTTGGGTCTGTTGGGGACTGCTGAAAAGCAAACTGGACCTGTCTGTGTGTTAAATGTTATGGCTGAAAAGCCCTATTCTTTGACTCTGAAAAGTGTATATGTGTAATTAAAGTCTCACATGGATTGTCAAGCCGGTCCCAGCTTCCTCCTTTGCTATCTTTCAATCAGTACAGATAGCTTCACTAATAATCTTTCAGATCTATCTCATATGCTCAGTAAGCCACAAAGTCTAGAAGAACTTGATGTATTAACTGAAAATTTAAAAACAGTCTTCTCTAACACTCTTGATAGTGTCGCCACTTTGATTAAAGAAAATTAAAGAAAAAATTATAATAATAATTTTCCTGATGAGCAGCTTCAATCCTTCACTGTCATAGGTCATGAAGAGCTTACAAAACTTATCAAAACATCAAAAGCCACAACATGCATGTTATATCCAATACCAACTAAGCTTTTAAAAGAGGTATTCCCTGTAATCTCAGAACCTCTTCTTAATATTATTAACTCCTCCCTACCCCTAGGGGATGTAACACTATGCTGTGATTGCATCGTAAACCGAATGTGACTGAGTTAACATTTGTTATGTTGAATCTGCGGAAGCCAATGTTAAGATGATGCTAGCATGGGTCATTGCGCCGTTGAGTGATATGTGTAAAGCACTACAGTATTGTGAACGTTATTGCTGGAAAGATAATTTCATGTTTACAATATAAGCTGTGATACATAATGAATTTAAAATGACTACATATATTTCAGAGAATGTCATGTCTGTGATCGGGAAACTGATATGCATTAGTGTACAAGTTATTTGTGTGTAAAGCAGAGAGTGCATAATGCTATATATAAATTGATGCTCATTTCATGTGAGTTAATTTATCTTTGGGTGTTTTGCCACTTATAATAATATGGGTTATTGTGCGTATAGTCAAGAGAATGCAGTGCTGTCATATGCAAGTTAATATACATTTCATGTGCATTATTTCGTGTATGGCAGAATGTTCCTTTTTTTTCCTCATTTTTATAATACATGACTTGAGGAAAGCGCAACTTGTGTCTGCATCCGTCAATTCTTAAATATATATGTCCCCCTCTTGCAGGGATAATACAAAACAATTTTATTTTAAAATATGATTAATATTTGAAAAACTTTTGTCCACCAAATCAAAGTTATGTGGTGCAACCAACATGTAGGTAGAAATTTTGTCATGTGACAAAAATCATAAAACAGAGATCTCTTTAGACCCACAAGACTGTGTGTGAAGATTTAAAAACAAATCATAATTTTGTCATATCATTAAATATCAATATTTTGACATTTTAATGAAAAGCCACATTTGGTTCAGGTCATTTGGTGCAACCTTGAGAAAACTTCTTGATATTCTTGACTTAGCGCTACACTATGTAATTTTTAAATAACAAAATGTTATTAATGAGAAAGTGCAACAAAAATCCATCTTCCAAACCATGTCTTTACCCAAATACACTTTGATAAACCTATAATAATGATTTATATTTTAGAGCTTTTGGGACAGATTTTGCGGGAAATTTCATACATACGTCATTCGCCCGTGCGTGTGTTGACGTCATATCCATACACAGAGAAAATAAGATCCGGCTACTGTAGCGTGTGTATGGTGTGTGTGTAGCGTGAAGCTGAAAGTTTGTTGTCACAATGAACAAGAAAAATGTATCATGGATCATTAAAAATGGCAAACCTCCGGGGAATCACCGGTTGTAAAAACAAAGAAAACCCGAACAGAGCAGAGTCTACAAGCAAAAAGGGAAAGCAGTAGAGTCTGTAATAAAACCTGAATCAACATCAGCTTGGGTTTTCAGATGTGGCGACAACTAAAAGGGTTTAAAAGCAACCCAGAGATGGCTTTTTTTTTACTCAACAGTTAAGATATTTTATTGATATGGTGTTTTTTATTGATACGTCTGTGTGCGTCTAGTGAAATACAGTAATTATACTGTAATCAGTGCAGAACTTTTCACTTGCTAGCACACGTGTGTATTTTTCTTTATAACGGCAATAATTTATATAAATAAATCTTTTAGCCCTAGGCTTGCCAAGAACATGTGAGTCTTGAAATGATGTTGACCGCTGGTTGTAACAATGACAATCTATAAATTAGTTACTACTGTGGTCTATTTGGTCAGAATATCCTGCAGTTATAAAAACTTTACAGTGTTTGACCTTATCAGACTAGCAATCGTTATGTCCACTGTTAACAAACGTTGCCTAACTTTCGTGTCTTAATTTATTTCAAAACATCAATGTTTCCAATAAGTCAAAACAACAGCATAAGATATGGCACTTACCTGCTCAGATGACATATTTTCTGATATTCATCTTTTCCTTTCTTTCGTTATTTATTTGTCCATTCGCTCTGATAAGATGTCTGGTATCCATGTGTACACCAGTGCCTTGAACCACATTCATCCGCGCAGAAGAGCAGAGCCGAAGCACAACTTGCGTCATTACCAAAACAACGTTCTTCTGCAAGATGCATGCAGTTTTATTTTTTAACCACTAGAGGGCCAAAAGTTACATAGTGTAGCTTTGACTTAAAAATGCATGATATTTGTAATAATAATAAAAAAAAAATTCACCTTGTAATATATGTTTGAAAACTTTTTTTTTTTGTATGAAGTTGTGTACACTCCTGTTTTGAAGGTGCATAGAAACTATTTTAATACCTTTTACTTGATGGTTGCACCACATGACATTTTTAAAGTCATTAAATAATTTTTCTTTTGTCAAAAATGCTATGAATGTTTTTCAAACAATTTGTAAAAACAACATGAACTCAAAGATTATATGTCTATAGATTTTTTAAATATTTCTAATGTTTTATCACCTTATTTGTCATGTATTTTTCTTTGTTTCGTCTTTTTTTTCTTCTTCTTCTTTTTGTGTATCCACTTTTGTTGAATGGAAAATAGCAGACAGGATATTCTGCTAAACTTCTCCTTTTGTGTTCCATGGGAGAAAGAAGTTTCCATTTTTGGGTGAACTATTTCTTTATAATTTTCAAACTTGAATGCTTGTGGATCATTAAAATGTCCTAGAGTAGAATAATGTATTCATCACATAGAAATCAAAACTGCTGTTTTATAAGAAACATTAATCAAAAGACTGAACTGGATTAGGCTGGACTAAAAACATGACCTCTGCTTCATTCTTTTAATTTTATTTTTTTTAAATTATGAAACTAGAAAAACAACTATTTCAGAACACTCAAGGATTACTGATCCTCAGTGATGCTGATGATCTCTATGGTAACCAGCGCTTAAATTCCAACAGCAGTGTTTAAATCTGTAAATTATTGTGTGAACACAAAGAGAGAGTCAAGGGACAGGGCACAGCTCAGTGTGTGTGTGTGTGTGTTTGTGTGTGTGTGTGGATAATGTATATGAGATATGCTGTGTATGTCTGTCTGTAATCTCTCATCCATACCTGGTCAGAGCTTCTCTCAAATACACACATGAAATCATTCTGCCATCCATCACATGAAAACACACACGTCACAACTCTTTCTGCTCTTCCTTACTTCCTTACCATGGAATGCATTTGGTTTTCTCTTCAACAATAGCAACATTTCAGGAAATGTGTTTATGTGAGGCATTGAGATTTTATGATGTCTTCCAGGAAAAAATACATACAATATCAAAAAAAGAATGTGTTTTTTATTAGTGTTTGCTTAAGCAAGCATTCCTGTTAAAATTGCTCAAACACAAGGTTGGGGAATTCAACAAACCCCTAACCCTAATTATATGAAGTATTTATTTATTTATTTATTTATAAGGGACCAAGTACAATATTAAACATAACTCTTTCCATTTGATGCATTGTACCAGATTTAGCCTAAGGCTAAATTTCATCTGCAGTCCCCTGGCAGGTCACAATTATTCATTCATATTTGGTTCATAACTCATGTTTCACCATTTGTGCTACAGTCATGAATGAAACCTCAAATCATGCAGCTTGTTGAGAAGAGATGTTCTATCTATCATGAACCCAGTTTCCCAGCAGTCACAGCAGCATCCAAACATGGCCACCCTGGACTCAAACTCCCATGCACCACCTCGATCCCAATCACCTGAATTCTGATCAGCCCCACCTGCACCTTGTCACCACAGTTATCACTGCACCCTTTATAAGAAACCCTGTCATGTTTAGTCACCGTGAAGTATATATTCTATTCTCTTTTGTTTGATGTTGCCAAGTGTTCATAGTCTGCCTGATCCCTTGCTAAAGTACCTTTGCCTGTTTTGACCACGAATTTGCCTCTAGCCCTGTTACCTCTGTTTGCAAATCGCCTGACCTCCTGCCTGTACTGATTATTGGATTCTGCCTGTCGTTTGAATTGTACAGTTGCCTGATCTTCATTAAACTGCCCTTACTGCACTTGCATCCTACTCTCCTGGTGCATTTCCTGACACTATCATACTAACCTGGCAGGCAAAAAACCGTGTGTGTGCGTTCCTCCATGACTTCGCGGTGTGGATCTACAGTGCATCCGGAAAGTATTCACAGCGCTTCACTTTTTCCGCATTTTGTTATGTTACAGCCTTATTCCAAAATGGATTAAATTCATTATTTTCCTCAAAATTCTACAAACAATACCCCATAATGACAATGTGAAAGAAGTTTGTTTGAAATCTTTGCAAATTTATTAAAAATAAAAAACACATGTACATAAGTATTCACAGCCTTTGCTCAATACTTTGTTGAAGCACCTTTGGCACAAATTACAGCCTCATGTCTTTTTGAGTATGACGCTACAAGCTTGGCACACCTATTTTTGGGCAGTTTCTCCCATTCTTCTTTGCAGGACCTCTCAAGCTCCATCAGGTTGGATGGGGAGCGTCGGTGCACAGCCATTTTCAGATCTCTCCAGAGATGTTCAATCGGGTTCAAGTCTGGGCTCTGGCTGGGCCACTCAAGGACATTCACGGAGTTGTCCCGGAGCCACTCCTTTGTTATCTTGGCTGTGTGCTTAGGGTCGTTGTCCTGTTGGAAGATGAACCTTCGCCCCAGTCTGAGGTCCAAAGCACTCTGGAGCAGGTTTTCATCAAGGATGTCTTTGTACATTGCTGCATTCATCTTTCCCTCGATCCTGACTAGTCTCCCAGTTCCTGCCGCCGAAAAACATCCCCACAGCATGATGCTGCCACTAACATGCTTCACTGAAGGGATGGTATTGGCCACGTGACGAGCAGTGCCTGGTTTCCTCCAGACATGATGCTTGCCATTCAGGCCAAAGAGTTCAATCTTTGTTTCTCATGGTCAGAGTCCTTCAGGTGCCTTTTGGCAAACTCCAGGCAGGCCGTCATGTGCCTTTTACTGAGTGGCTTCCGTCTGGTCACTCTCCATACAGGCGTGATTGGTGGAGTGCTGCAGAGATGGTTGTTCTTCTGGAAGGTTCTCCGCTCTCCACAGAGAAATGCTGGAGCTCTGTCAGAGTGACCATCGGGTTCTTGGTCACCTCCCTGACTAAGGCCCTTCTCCCCTGATCGCTCAGTTTGGCCGGGCAGCCAGCTCTAGGAAGAGTCCTGGTGGTTCCAAACTTCTTCCATTTACGGATGATGGAGGCCACTGTGCTCACTGGGACCTTCAGTGCTGCAGTAATTTTTCTGTACCCTTCCCCAGATCTGTGCCTCAATACAATCCCGTGAAATGTCTACAGACAATTCCTTGGACTTCATGGCTTGGTTTGTGCTCTGACATGCACTGTTAACTGTAGGACCTTATATAGACAGGTGTGTGCCTTTCCAAATCATGTCCAATCAACTGAATTTACCACAGGTGGACTCCAATCAAGTTGTAGAAACATCTCAAGGATGATCAGTGGAAACAGGATGTACCTGAGCTCAATTTTGAGTGTCATGGCAAAGGCTGTGAATACTTATGTACATGTGATTTTTTTTTTTTTTTTTTTTTTTCCGTTTTTTATTTTTAATAAATTTGCAAAGATTTCAAACAAACTTCTTTCATGTTGTCATTATGGGGTATTGTTTGTAGAATTTTGAGAAAAATAATGAATTTAATCCATTTTGGAATAAGGCTGTAACATAACAAAATGTGGAAAAAGTGAAGCGCTGTGAATACTTTCCGGATGCACTGTATAAGATATTCTTTAACGTCATGGTTACTTGTGTAACCTCCATTCCCTGATGGAGGGAACGAGATGATGTGTCCCTCCTGCCGCAATGCTGAACTACCCACTGAAATGGCTGGACCTTATATCGACGACTCAGCATAAAACCTGAATGAGTGGTTGCATACCAGCTCCTTTTATACCCGTATGTCCGGGGTAGTGGCATGCAAATACCACTCGCCAATTTTCATTGGCCTTTAATCAAAGACCAGAGGTGACATTTTCAGAATATCTTAAACTACTTCATAGAGTACTCATCAAAAAAATCTTCCATGTGCAGCAATGACAGCTCTGCAGATCCTTGGCATTCTAGCTGTCAGTTTGTCCAGATACTCAGGTGACATTTCACCCCACACTTCCTGTAGCACTTGCCAGAGATGTGGCTGTCTTGTCGGACACTTCTCATGCAGTCCAGCTGATCCCACAAAAGCTCAATGGGGTCAAGATCCATAACACTCTTTTCCAGTTATCTGTTGTCCAATGTCTGTGTTTCTTTGCCCACTCTAACCTTTTCTTTTTGTTTATCTGTTCAAAAGTGGCTTTTTCTTTGCAATTCTTCTCATAAGGCCTGCACCCCTGAGTCTTCTCTTTACTGTTGTACATGAAACTGGTGTTGAGGGACATGTGAGGTGTCTATTTCTCAAACTAGAGACTCTGATGTACTTATACTCCTGTTTAGTTGTACATCTGGCCTTCCACATCTCTTTCTGTCCTTGTTAGAGCTAGTTGTCCTTTGTCTTTGAAGACTGTAGTGGACACTTTGTATGAACTCTTCAGTTTTTTGGCAATTTCAAGCATTGTATAGCCTTCATTCCTCAAATTAATGATTGACTAATGAGTTTCTAGAGAAAGCTGTTTGTTTTTTTTGTTTTTTTTTTTGCCATTTTTGACCTAATATTGACCTTAAGACATGCCAGTCTATTGCATACTGTGGCAACTCAAAAACAAACACAAAGACAATGTTAAGCTTCATTTAATGAACCAAATATCTTTCAACTGTGTTTGATATAATGGCAAGTGATTTTCTAGTACCAAATGATCAATTTAGCATGATTACTCAAGGATAAGGTGTTGGAGTGATGGCTGCTGGAAATGGGGCCTGTCTAGATTTGATCAAAAACGACTTTTTTCAAATATTGATGGTGCTGTTTTTTACATCAGTAATGTCCTGACTATACTTTGTGATCAGTTGAATGCCACTTCGGTGAATTCAAGTACCAATTTCCTTCCAAAACAGCAAAATCTGTACATTTTTCCAAACTATTGGCCACCAGTCAACGGCTATTCTACAACGTAAAATACAGTTACATGTATACTACCGGTCAAAAGTTTTGAAACGCTTGACTGAAATGTTTCTCATGATCTTAAAAATCTTTTGATCTGAAGGCATATGCTTAAATGTTTGAAATTAGTTTTGTAGACAAAAATATAATTGTGCCACCATATTAATTTATTTCATTATAAAACATATTACTGAATCTGTTTTCTAAAGTTAACTTACCTCAAACCTTTGATTTTAGTTTAAATAAATTAAAAATAAAACTTCTGCTTAGGTAAATCTTTGTTAGAGGTTAAGAAGACTTTAAAAATTTAAGTTTGTGGAACTATTTAACACATTTTGAATAAAGAGTACTTTGTTTTTTAAATAAATAACACTGTTCGGGTTTACAGTCTTGAACATTGGGGGACCAAACCATTTTGGGGGTGGGGGGGTCGCAGGTGTTGAGGTCACAAATATAATGGTACTCGGTCCTTTAAAATAGTAAAGGTGATAAAATGACAATTTTCATGAATAAAGGTTTTAAATGTGTTAAAATTTTTTAAATGCGAACAAAATGTGATAATTTTTGGTTTTAAAAGATGTTTTTTTTTTTTTTTTTTTTTTTATTGGAGGGGACTTATCCCTCTCAATGTATACTGCGGTTACGGCCCTGCAATGCAATACAGGCAATATAACCAACTCTTATCATGTGCTTTTTAATTTGCTGACAAATTAGAAGTGTTCCATTTCCATAACTTTTGAAATATGATTATTTACTCTACACAAACTGTCAAACATATGGTCAAATCATTGTGCGGATCGGAAAGTTTGTGAGTAGAAAACAACATATTATTTCACTCATATATTAAATTAATATCAAGTAATGTCCTGGAGAAAAAAAGCTTTTAGAGTTTATATGCTGTAAACAGATATCTTCTGTCACGTTTCGATTGTAACTTCATGAAAAAAAAAAAAAACAGCTGATGCTCCATGACGTGACTTCGATGCTCTGGGCGAATTCAAAACAACATTTTGCTCCTTCAAGGGGCACTGCTGCGGGAGGGAACACCACTTGAAAGCTCATTCCAAACGAAAGTGAGAAAATGAATGGGCCCTTCCACAAGATGAGGGGCACATTCATATAGTAATTTTCTATACAAAGAAACCTCATAATAACACATTATTAGTGTTATTGTGAGATTAATACAAGATTTTAATTTTTTTTTATTTAATTATAATTCTATTTTAATTTAATTTCTACTTTTTTTCTGGACGACCAGAAGGGCACCTTTAGAGTTGTGAATGAAAGGGGCTCGCACCCCTGCTGCCCCCGTTCTGTGCACGTCACAGGGTAAAATATTTTGAACTAACATTAACTAACAATGAAAATTGCATTTTTATAAATAAACATTAACCTTAAGTTAACATAAAACATGGTTAAAACATACAATTTTAAAATGAAAAGTTATACATTAACATTAGTTAATGCATTGTGAACTAACATTAAGGAAAAATTTTGTTTTTATATATTGGCATTAACCTTAAGTTAATGTTAATGGCTACTGTTAATTTCAACATATACTACATTTAAAAAAAAATTAAATGTTGTATATATTAACAATAAACAGTATAATGCATTATGAACTAACATTATCAACAAAAATTCATTTTTATAAAATAACATTTACATTAATATATATATATATATATATATATATATATCAATGTAAATGTTTATAAAAACAATTTTTCATTGTATAGATTATAGATTGTTCATTGTTAGTTTATGATGCTTAATGCATTTACTAAGGTCAGAAATTATGCCTGAATTACTATAAAAAGGTGATTTTCACTTGCATGCAATAATAAATGTGTCAGGTAACATGTTTTCAATTGGTTATAATTTTTACACTCCAAAAGCTTTAACACTATTAAATAGTTTATTACGGAGAAATAAAAAAATATATTAAAAAAAACTATTACAGAAGTTTATATGCCCAGATGAAATGATGTTTCAAGAGAAAATCTTTCTATCCTAACTCTTCTTTCATGCATTTGCTTTCAGCTCTGAAAGCATGAATATCCCTGAATATCTCAATGTGCTTGCTGATAAATGTTTTCCTGTTTCCTATCTAGAGAGCTTTGACATGGAGTGTGTGTGTGTGTGTGCGTGTGCGTGAGAGAGTGTAACAATGTGCATTTGTCTGCCACTAACACAGCTGTGCAGGTTACCACTGCAGTAACAAGATTTCCGTGCTCCTATAAATGTTGCTCAGTGATTGTAACACTAAACAATAAGCAATACAGATGTGGTCTGTCTGTGAATGCTGGACTTTAGAGAGCTTCAGCACTGGTTATGAAAATAAAAAATACAATCTATCTATTGCACTTTAAGACAGTGGCTGTATCACATTTAATATGAATAAAGCTAAGTAGACAAATTAAGCAAGAATGTTATCGTGGTCTGGCTTCATGGGTCCCATATGGAAGAAATTGCCCCTAAAAGCTTATGGAGCCCGAGCCCCTGGTGCTGCCTGCGAGCTGTAGAGTCAAGAGTCTGTTTGACATCTGTTGAGTTCAACTAGTTTTGAGTTTACACACTGAACTCATTTAAAATGTGACAGCTCTGAGTACTCAATAATCTAAATCAGTCAGATGACTTGTGGAGTTTATGACTGATTTACATGTGGCAGTCTCAGTATCTCTATTGATGTGGAGTGACAGCTCCCTCTGCTGAGGAATGTTATTGCTGCAGTGCAGTGGTTTAACTAGGATTTGACACACAAGACAACAATACTGGTAGCAAGTATAAAAGTGAACTGAACTAAATGAAAATATTTACCATTTACCGTTATTTTAATTAATTCAATCGTAAATGAAATTCTTATTGTTTTTGTGTTTGAAACCGATTGACAATTTTTATTTTTCTCAAAGTTTGAGGCCAATTATTTATCAACTTAAAACGATATTGCCCTCTTAAATAGCTTCAGTGTAGTTATTTTGTCTATGCATGGCACGAAAAATTACCTTCCCCAAAACTTCAGCTGACATAACCTCTTTGAGAAAACAATCAGTTACAACGACACCATTTAATTATAGTTTTGTATAACAGTATAGACACAGTCTGAACTGGTAATACACAGAATGGCACAATGTCATACATCATAACAGTTACATATAAATTTAATTACAAGCTAATTTAGCCATACGAACATCCAAAAGACTATGACAACTACCAAGCGTGCGATAAATACATGTAAATAAGCTAGGAGTGTGTCTGGTGTGTTACAGGTTTCTGACGAGCAGCTGTACAGTGAGCGCTGGGTGCTGATCGTCCACAGGCTGCTGCGAGAGGTTGTTGGTTTGAGGGATGCTGTCGACTGTACAGCCCTTTACTGGACACACAGAGAAACGAGACAACAGCGTCACAAGGATGGACTTCATCATCACATGAGCGTGGGCCTGATCCGAATGGCTGAAAGAAGCGATTCGGCACCTTTTCAGAGAGAGAGAGAGAGAGAGAGAGGAGCTGATCAAGAAAGATCAACACAGCAATATGCTGGAGAAACAACTGGAGGAGATGAGAAAACAGCTACACACAAGCAATGAACAGATAACAACCACAGAACAACAGCAACAGTGTACCAGCACAGAAACACTCAACACCTCTCCTCCTGAACACATCAGAAAAACAACACAACACCAGCAGTGTCAACACACAAACACACACCATCTCATCCCCTGCAACCCTGTAGGTTTCTCAGGTCTCTCAAGGTTCTCAGAACTCTGAGAAAAGACATCAGCTCCAGACAGAAATATCCACAGGCCACAACAACATCCAACAGAGAACAGAAGAGACAATGCAACATCATCATCCTCTGTGACTCTAACGGCAACCACCTGGACCAGAGACAACTGTTCCCCAGGAGAACTGTGGGGATACTCTGGTATCCCACCTCTCACTCTGCTTTGAAGCTGCTGAGAGAGGATGTTTTTGGAACACCATCACACATCATACTGCACACTGGGACAAATGACCTCAGCACCAGAAGAGTGGATGTCGCCAAAGCTCTCATCAATGTGGTGAAAACAGCTAGAGGAATCTACCCCAAAGTCATTATCTCTACACTGCTGCCTCGCAGAGATGTTCCACAAAACATCATCAGTGCCATCAATGCAAAGATAGCTGATGTGTGTGCACTCATGCCGGATGTACACATAGCAAATCATCACCGCATCACTCATGAGCATCTATATGACCGTCTAAACGTTCATCGAGAGGGCATGAGAATATTTGCTAAAACAATCAAGGATGTAACACTGAAAAGCTCTGAGAACACACCCCCTGACTGTGAGGAGAGGGTGAGACAGCATGCCGGCAGACAGACAGACAGATACTCTGCTGTTGTGACAGGAAGAGGTACTGCCAACACACTCTCATGGCGAAATCGTCAGGATTCGTACGACTTTTCTAAATTTGGCTAATTCATATATGATATCGTGCGACTGCACTCATTTGAATTCCTATGACTTTCACTACAGCCAATGATGTCGCTGGACATCGTAACATGCTGAAATTTTTATGTGACAATTTATTAGGTTGATTAGCAACAGCTTAATTTAAGCATTTTCATTATTATTTATTTTTACTGTATCTTCTCTTTATGTTATACAGTTGATATTCTAAGGTTCTTCATTTAATTCAGTATACTTCATAACATGATTGGGTCAGGAATGATACATTCTGTAAATGGTCACCAGAACTTTGAAGCTCCAAAAAGCACATAAATGCAGCATAAAATTAATCTATGCATGAAGAATGTGAATCACCAAAAAAAGAAGAAGAGTGCTTAGGAGGGCTGTTTGAAAGTGGAGATTTAAAGGGGGAAAAGGGACTTAAATATCAATCTGTTTCTCACCCACATCTATCATATCGCTTCAGAAAATATGGATTTAAACACTGGACCTACAGAGCTGAAATATTCTTCTAAAAATCTTCATTTGCGTTCAGCAGAAGAAAAAAGTCATACACATCTGGGATGGCATGAGGGTGAGTAAATGATGTGAGAATTTTCATTTTTGGGTCAACTACTCCTTTAACGTGTTCCAAAATTTTGAAGCTCCAAAATCCACACAAAGAGATCATAAAAGTAATCTATACGACTCCAGTGTTTTAATCCATGTGTTTAGACATGATATGATAGGTGTGGGTGAGAAACAGATCAATATTTATGTCATTTATTTTTATAATATATTCTCCTGTCTGTCCATTAGGTGGTGATATGCATGAAGAATGTGAATCACCAAAAACAGAAGAAGGAGAACGTGAAAGTGAAGAAAAAAGGACTTAAATATTGATCTGTTTCTCACCCACACCTATCATATCGCTGCAGAATATAAGGATTTAACCACCAGAGTTGTCTGGAGTACTTTTATGTTGCCCTTATGTGGATTTTGGAGCTTCAACGTTTTGGCACCCATTCACTTGCATTGTATGGACCTACAGAGATGAAATATTCTTCTAATGTCTTTGTTTGTGTTCTGCAGAAGAAAAAGTCATACACATCTGGGATGGCATGAGGATGAGTAAATGAAGAGATAATTTAAACAAACAACATCTTTTGCAGAACGTAACTGAAAACAGGAACAAAGTGAAACTTTATTTTAAAAGTTTCGTTCTGATAATTTTTCATGAAACTAAAGGCCAGAGGGTTTATCACAGTAAACTGTTGGATCTACACCTCTTCATGTTGCCCAAAAAAAATGAAACGTGCTTTGAACCTGAAGGAAACTGCTGCATCACACATTTTTTTGCCTAATTGCCTGTTGTGGATGTCAAATTCTGTGAATGAAGAACTTTTTAACAACTATTTATAATTACTTCATATACATGCATGGCTAATCCAGACAATAGGAAAACATTACTAGAGGTAAAAAGTACATTTCTCAATTGTTTCCAAGTCTTCACTGAATTATTGTTAGATATGATGCATTAATACAGATTTGATGATGCCGGGTTTTGACTCAGAAGCAGATCTGTAATTAAAATAATACTGTTAAATAACTGTATGCTTGTTATGATTTCTATGCTGATAAATCCACCACACAAGAAAAAAAAAAATAGCTTATTTTCAATTATTTTGATGAGGAAAGTGGCTTATTTTGGGCTTGTTTTTCCAGACCAGTTCACTTGTTTCTCTTGCGAGATCTGGCAACACTGTAATTAGTAATTCACCACCCCTGAGCATAGAGTACTGTCATTTTAAAAAGAACATTATTAACTGTTCTTTTATTTTATTCTAACTTGGAAAGGAGGCTGCAGAACTCCTGAAGCGGAATGAAAAAATACAGTTTTTGCTCAGAATGAACTGAATGAATTTTACTCCATCATACCAATGTTTTAATTATTATTATGGTTACCAAGATATATTTTTGAAAGAGCATTCACGTAAAAAAAGAAAAAGGCATTAAATTGATCACTCACGTTTTTCTGGAAGTTGTCCAGACTGAACGTACTTGTTTTGGGGAAGAATTCCGTTCTGTGCATACAGCCCACGTTCAGTATGATGTTTGTTCCTATCTTCACTCTGTAACCCTCGATGACATCATCATCCAGCGCCCGGCACATGGTGAAGTCCACGAACGGATGAAACCTGAGCGACTCGTTGATAAAACTCTTGAGAACGTGTAATCTGGCAGATGTGAGTGCTGCAGACTCTCACCAGCTACAAAACACACACAAACAACAATCAACAAAGCACAACATTTAATGACACACAGATATATCATCTATTTTAAAATGCTTAAATTAAAAGAGACACATCTGGATAAAAGAAAGCTTGACTACTAGTTCACCCAAAAATGAAACTTCTGTCATTTTTTTCCCACCCTCGTGTCATTCAAACGTGATGTTTCTGTGGAACACATAAGGAGACACTTTGAAGAATGTCCTGGCTGCTCTTTTCTATGCAAGAACAGTTCATGGTGACCACAGCTGTCAAGCTCCAAAAAGGAGAAAAAAAACAGCATACAATTACCATAAAAGTTGCCCAGATGACACACGCGCTGTCTTACAAGTTTTTTGAAGTATATTATAGCCTTGTGTGAGGAACAGACTGAAATTTACATTTTAAATTAACTGAAAATCTTTCTGAGAGGAAGATTATCAGTGAATAATGACTTGAATTTCAGTCTCACACATAGCTATTGCACAGGTTCAGAAGACTTCACATGGACCATTATGGAGCTTCACAATCATAGTCGCCATGAACAGTCATTGTATGGAAAAGACCTGCTTGAAAATTCTTCAACATTTCTCTTTTTGTGTTCCATTGAAAAATAAAAGCATATGAGTTTAGGACAACATGAGGGTGAGTAAATAATGACAGCATTTTCATTTTTGGTTGACACTTTTCGTTGAAAGGAAGATTTTTTTTTTAATTTTTGAGTTGACATGTTTGAAGTGTTCAGACCTAAGACAGTGTGTATTTCCTGCAGGATCTTGGACTCAACGTCTGGATTCTGTTTGAGTAACAGCAGCATAAAGAACAGACTGATAGATAGAGTGTCCGGAGAGTGTCTCAGCGCTCAGCTCCCCGTGACTCTAAACACACATAAACACACATCTCACGCACAACCAGGTCAATCATCCTTCCATGCCTCTAATGTGTTTCAGAGGTGTTTTTGTGTGTGACATACTGTCATGTGACATTCACCTGGGCGAATATGAGTTCAGCAGTGAAGTCAAGGTGGTCCAGTTTGTCTGTCTGTGACAGTTGAGCTCTCTTCTTCTCTATCAGAGCTGAGATAGCGTCCTGCAACTCCTGACTGAAACACACATAAACACTGCATAAACACTCAAACCTTTACAGATATTCACAGGTACCACTTTACATAACTTTTTCCTTTGTTAAGGGTTTTTAAAGTGGTTTATTAAAGACTAATAATTAATTTTCAAATGCATTATAAATCATTGATATGCAGTTATAACAAAATGCATAAAAAGCAAGACTCTCATTGCCAAATGGCCAGCCATATTACTGTGCATGTTATAAATGCTTAATATTACTTGTTCAACATTAGTAATTTATGTAAATGTACCTTAATGTAAAGTGGACACATATGAAACATTTATTGTTTGCCAACATTAGAAACATATGTACATGAAGTTCACTATGGTTTAATGGCTATCAGGCTTTATTTTATGATATATGCTGTTAATGAGCATTAAGAGCTGAAAAGTGTTTTTGAAAGAGGACTTTAGGTAACTAGGAATAGTTAAGTTGGGACAGCACCTGGAGTAGCACCATTCTTTTGACATCAGTGTGACAATGAAAGTGACAACACAAGTGAGTCAAGACATTACAGTCATGAATATAAACACAAAGCGGACCATAGCAAAATGACATAATCCCTACTTTTAATCTCACTATAATAGTCAATTTTTGCACTATATTAGAATTGTTTTAATGCATGCTGTATACTTGGAAGCACATATAACTTCACTTGTCCTCAGCAAGAGGTCACAATGTTAAACTGCCAAACAAAGTGTTTAAATATGCAACAAATTAATAAATATAAAAATCAAATGAAAGGTAGGGATATGTACAATATCAAATAGTACATAAAGTAAACTTTAAATTATAGTTTCCATAAAAAACTGCCTATCAAATTTGTGTCCTCACTTTGCGTCAATGCCGTCAGATTTTGTTTAATAATCCTGAATAAATCAGGCAATGTCATGGTCATCTATAACTCTGAGGACCCCTTTTCCCACTTCCTACTCATGGTGGATGCAACAGTTTGACACGTGGTCTGGTAAGTTTTATATTTTTTATATTTTAAACAATGTTTACAGTTCTGCAGTCACAGCTTCAAAATGTCAACTCTTTCATTCCCATTGTGATCATTTCTGTTAAGAATTGTAAAATAATTTTGGCATTTTAGTTTAGGTTATAGAGGCAGCTTAACTGATTAAAAAACGAAATGGCTCCAGAGTACAACACATGGTTAAAATAGAAAAATATTCAATTTTGTCAACTCCAGCTCCATCTCATCATTTACTCACACATCTGGGATGGCATGAGGGTGACTTTCATTCTTCTGCAGAACACAAATGAAGATTTTTAGAAGAATATTTGAACTCTCTAGGTCCATACAATGCAAGTGGATGGTGATCTGAACTTTGTGGCTCCAAAAATCACATAATGGAAACATAAAAGTAATCCATACAACTCCAGTGGTTTAATCCATGTCTTCAGAAGTTAAAAAAAGGACTTCTGTTTCTCACCTGTTTCTCTTACCCACACTTCTGAAGATATGGATTTAACCACAGGAGTCATATGGATTACTTCTGTGTTTCTTTTATGGGATCTTTGGAGCTACAAAGGTCTGATCCCCATTCACTTGCATTGTATGGACCTAAAGAGCTGAGATATTCTTCTAAAAATCTTCATTTGTATTCTGCTGAAGAACAAAAGTCATACACATCTGGGATGGCATGAGGGTGAGTAAGTGATGAGGAAATTTTCATTTTTGGGTGAACTGTTCCTAAGAATTTACACTCTTGTTGGATGGATCAAATTAAAATATTATCCTTTTTAGTGTGTCTAATGAGACAGATCATCAAAGTGTGTGTTTGTGGAAGAGGTGCAGATCTCTAGAGTCCTCTGAAGCCTGGACCTGTTAGAGCTGACACACATTGGCATGGGAACATGAGGAAAATATTGAGACTTGTGACATTTTGCAAAAGACAATGATAAAATAAAATGAAAGAAATAGATCAAATAAATCAAAATTAAATGAAAAAATAAATAAAATAATTTATTACCTAACTTCACATTTAGAATAGGTACCATTATTGCATCTTATAAAAAGCATGCTCACCTTTAGCATAGAAGGTGCGGATTTTCTTCCAGAGTGCAATGTTTGAGTTAAATATAATTCCCTGTTCATGCATCCCGATACAATGCAGACCCAGTTTACTGCCAAACCGTGAGGTGTACAGAGATCTCTTCAGTACATGATACACAGCTGAGGACCTGTAACAGGTTTGGATTAATTTGTACTGGTGAAGGTTAATTCTGTGATATGGTGGTGTGGTTTTGAAGCATGGTTTCAGGACTTGCCTGCTCAGGATGAGAGTTTCCTCACCGTTGATCCAGACACGCACAATGTCTCCGTATTTCGAATTGTAGTAGTTGCTGGCCGTACCGATCCCACACCAGATAAACCGACAGTAAGACAGCAGTGGGCCCAGACCCAGGAGGGACCTGAATAAAACACAATACAGCAAACACATATGACATGACATGGCATGCATTGACGACAGTATCTTAAAATGTCATATGATATACTTCTAAAAGTATGCAGTATTCATATACATTTTAGGTAACATCCTACACTAATTTTCCCTTTGAGAAGTGTTTATAAAGGAGTTAATTAATAGCAAATAAGCCCTTTTCAAATGCATTATAAATCATTGATATGTGGTTATGATAATTTCTTGCCAAATAGTGAGCCATTTTTACCTCACATGTTATAAATGCTTAATAACACTTATTCAACTTTAGTAACCTATGAAATTGTGCCTTAGTGTAAAGTAGACACATATGAAGAATTTATTAAGGAGTTGCCAAAATTAAAAACCTATGTACATAAAGTTCAGTATGTTTTAATGGTCATTTATTATACTGTATGATATATGCTGTGAATAAGCATGATGACCTTATTTATTTATTTATTTATTTATTTTAAATGCTCACTATTTGGCAAGTATTGCATAAAAAGTCTCTCTTTTTATTCATGTTGTTATAACTGCATCTCAATGATTTATAGTTAATTTGTAAATGTCTTACTAGGAATAAATTAACTCCTTTATAAACCCTTAAGAAAGGGAACATTAATTTAAAGTGTTACCAAATCTAACAAGTTTATACATTTACCCAAATGCAGCACAGTCACTGACAAAAAATACAAAGGCCAGATTCAACTCCTTAAATTTATTTGTAATGATTTAGGTTCAGTAGTGTCTCAATAGCACAGAAACCAAACTGAGATACCAAGAGCAGACTTCTAAAGAGTGCAAAACCATGATAAAAGAACTGACTGACCTGGTACATGTGATTTCTCTGTTCTGTGTTTGATGGCCAGCAGTAGGCACAGTAACAGCAGCATGAGTGTTACTGTGGCCCCACACACACTCTCAGGGGCCCCTTCAGTGACGTTATGGACCCCGTGTATCAGAAAATCCATTGTAGCCTCTCCAAGATGCACCGGCTTCATTGCGCAGGACTGGAGCAGTTCAGCTGCAATAGGAGCAAATCAGTAGTCTAGAGAGTCAGAGTCTACAGAACGGTCTAAAGCACCATGGTACAGACACAAACACTTTTATATCTGAGAGGTTGAATGTGTTGGATCAGGATAATTCAAAAGTCAAAATAAAACCCAGTGTAACCTTGTGCAATACAGGTGCATCTCAATAAATTAGAATGTCGTGGAAAAGTTCATTTATTTCAGTAATTCAACTCAAATTGTGAAACTCGTGTATTAAATAAATTCAGTGCACACAGACTGAAGTAGTTTAAGTCTTTGGTTCTTTTAATTGTGATGATTTTGGCTCACATTTAACAAAAACCCACCAATTCACTATCTCAAATAATTAGAATATGGTGACATGCCAATCAGCTAATCAACTCAAAACACCTTCAAAGGTTTCCTGAGCCTTCAAAATGGTCTCTCAGTTTGGTTCACTAGGCTACACAATCATGGGGAAGACTGCTGATCTGACAGTTGTCCAGAAGACAATCATTGACACCCTTCACAAGGAGGGTAAGCCACAAACATTCATTGCCAAAGAAGCTGGCTGTTCACAGAGTGCTGTATCCAAGCATGTTAACAGAAAGTTGAGTGGAAGGAAAAAGTGTGGAAGAAAAAGATGCACAACCAACCGAGAGAACCGCAGCCTTATGATTGTCTTCACAAGGACTTCACAAGGAATGGACTGAGGCTGGGGTCAAGGCATCAAGACACAGACATGTCAAGGAATTTGGCTACAGTTGTCATATTCCTCTTGTTAAGCCACTCCTGAACCACAGACAACGTCAGAGGCGTCTTACCTGGGCTAAGGAGAAGAAGAACTGGACTGTTGCCCAGTGGTCCAAAGTCCTCTTTTCAGATGAGAGCAAGTTTTGTATTTCATTTGGAAACCAAGGTCCTAGAGTCTGGAGGAAGGGTGGAGAAGCTCATAGCCCAAGTTGCTTGAAGTCCAGTGTTAAGTTTCCACAGTCTGTGATGATTTGGGGTGCAATGTCATCTGCTGGTGTTGGTCCATTGTGTTTTTTGAAAACCAAAGTCACTGCACCCGTTTACCAAGAAATTTTGGAGCACTTCATGCTTCCTTCTGCTGACCAGCTTTTTAAAGATGCTGATTTCATTTTCCAGCAGGATTTGGCACCTGCCCACACTGCCAAAAGCACCAAAAGTTGGTTAAATGACCATGGTGTTGGTGTGCTTGACTGGCCAGCAAACTCACCAGACCTGAACCCCATAGAGAATCTATGGGGTATTGTCAAGAGGAAAATGAGAAACAAGAGACCAAAAAATGCAGATGAGCTGAAGGCCACTGTCAAAGAAACCTGGGCTTCCATACCACCTCAGCAGTGCCACAAACTGATCACCTCCATGCCACGCCGAATTGAGGCAGTAATTAAAGCAAAAGGAGCCCCTACCAAGTATTGAGTACATATACAGTAAATGAACATACTTTCCAGAAGGCCAACAATTCACTAAAAATGTTTTTTTTATTGGTCTTATGATGTATTCTAATTTTTTGAGATAGTGAATTGGTGGGTTTTTGTTAAATGTGAGCCAAAATCATCACAATTAAAAGAACCAAAGACTTAAACTACTTCAGTCTGTGTGCACTGAATTTATTTAATACACGAGTTTCACAATTTGAGTTGAATTACTGAAATAAATGAACTTTTCCACGACATTCTAATTTCAGTATAACAGTATATAATATATAGTAGTCATTCTGGTGTTATAAAAATGATGCAATATTCTTTACTGTTATTTTCTTTTTTAAAAAAAGAGAAAGCATATAAAATGTTCATACAAATATATTTTATTACTTTGGCAAAACATAAATACACAACACAAAAGATATCACAAAATTAATCAAATCAGAACATATTATACTAAAATGTGTACTAGTGTATGACAAAGTAAATCAACCACATTTTCTATAGAATTGGCAAAATGACATCTTATAACCTTAGTAAAAATTATAACCAAATACAAGCATTCTTTTTTACTTTACAATATAACAAAAAAGTAAACTGCCAGTGTAATTTATTGACTTAGCAATTCATCAAGCATATTTAAAGTTTTTTATTTTACAATATTACACACACAAAAATAAATAAATAAATAAAAAATAACAATGCCAGTGTATTTTAGTGAATTCTAGCAATTTATCTGGCATATTTTCAATGAAACTGGCAAATAATTACATCACATAACCACAATAACAAATTATTGTCACTATTAATCAGTCACTATTGACCCACATGTTGTTCCAAACCTGTAATAATTCAACACAAATTAAATTACCTGTTTATGTCTTTATAATGAAAGTCTTTATAAATACTGCTTTCACTTACTTAATTAGATGTTTTCCACTCAAATTCGGTGAGCCTCTGCAAAAATGTATGGACATGTGGATTAACATTTTGAACCTTTCTTTTAACAGTAGACCCAGTTTTGCGGCTAGTTCCAGATTTTGAAGCACACTTTGTCCCCTCAGGATTAATCCTCACAAAGAACCTCATGATCAAATGTGTCAAAACAGTGGTTGTTCCCCGTGTGTATTAGACTAGCTGTTACTTAAATAAAACCATGATTGGACATAATGGTTTTTAACACTTACCTTTGAATGAGCTCTAGCGTGGCACTGGCTGACTCCTGGTACTCGATATTAAAAACATAAAAGCAACCAAAAAGCACAGAGTGCTGCAGCAAAATCCAGCTGCTCATCAATGCAATGAGTCATTTTCCCCTCAATGCTGCTGACCATCCACTTAGATGAAGTTAGAAGTGTATCTCCTGAAATATGAAAAGACACCATAAAAACTGCAAAGAAACATATACGTTGTTTACTCTATATTTTCTACTTACCAAGCATGATGAGTCTTGGTGTGGCTGGTAGGTTTAGCTCATTTTCTACTGACATCTTTGTGGAAGTTTCCTTGAAAACAACATAAAAAAATAAATAAATAAATAAATAAAAAACAATACTAAGCTTACTCAGCAAAATTATTTTTTAAAATATTATTTTATTAGTTTCATATAATTATAAAAAATAAGTGCATTAAAGGGATAGTCTTACACAAAATGTAAAAAAGATGTAATTTACTCTCCATAATGTTGTTAGAAACCTATTTGTGCCATATACGAATGTAAGTGTAATCTATGCCCTCCGGGCGACAAAGGTCACAGCGCGAGCACTCGGGCAGGCGATTTCCACCTTGGTGGTCTAGGAGCGCCACCTGTGGCTAAATCTGGTCGAGATGAGGGACGCCGGCAAAGCACGCTTTCTCAATGTGCCCATCTCCCAGATTGGACCTTTCAGCGACAACGTTGAGGACTTCGCCCAGCAGTTCTCGGCAGTGAAGAAGCATACGGAGACCATCCAGCACATCTTGCCCCGGCGCGGCTCAAGAATCCCGCACCCCATCTGCTCGCCAAGGGCGTCCCCCTG
Organism: Myxocyprinus asiaticus; assembly: GCF_019703515.2. Classification (NCBI taxonomy): domain Eukaryota; kingdom Metazoa; phylum Chordata; class Actinopteri; order Cypriniformes; family Catostomidae; genus Myxocyprinus; species Myxocyprinus asiaticus. The sequence continues at coordinate 7,873,128 of NC_059369.1, forward strand.
CGGCGGCGAAAGCCCAAGTGGCTCCACATGAGCCCAGCTCTCGTCTCCAGCGTAGAGCCCCCCGCAGAAAGCTAACGCCCCCTGTCTCATGGGCCGGAACGAGGACCCGGAAGGCTCCTAAGCGCCCCTGAGACAGACGACCCAGGGAGCGAGACGTCCACTATGGAGCTGGTATCCAGGGCACTCCATCCCCCGGTGGAGGGCCGGGAAGTAAATCTTTTCTTTCCTTCTCTTTTTTGTTCCCCGCACCCCGAACGGGCTACAGTACCCAAATTGTCAAAAAAAGAGCAGTTTCCTCACACCTTGGGTCACATAATCGGTGTTCATGACTGCCATTGCCACGGCAACCAGACACCGAGCACTTGCAGCCAGGGCCCTGCAAACTCGGTCCCCCCACTTTCGTGCACCCGGCTGTGCCATGCCTATGCCCAACTGGTTGTGACGAGTCTCGAGGACGACCCGAGAGGTCCTCCTCCTCAGTCACTAACCTGCCCTATGCCGGATACGCAGAGCAAGGTAAGTGCTTCGAGGTCTCCCTCAGCGCAGCCACCTCGGGATGAAGCAACGCTCCTCGACATGGCGTCACCTGCTCCTCCACGCCGTGAGGCCCGTCAGACACGATTGTCCATTTAGTGCCCCTCGCCCGGAGCTTGGACACGTGGCTAACGCTTTCCAATCTGTCGTGGTGGCTGGCCAGGACCATCCGACTCGGCTACACGATTCAGTTCACCAGGCACCCGCCCCGGTTCAGCGGCATCCGCTTCACTTCAGTGCAGGGCGAGAAAGCCGCCACCCTGCGTGCGGAGATTACGACCCTTCTTCACAAGGGCGTGATAGATCCTGTCCCTTCAGCCGAAATGGGGGAAGGGTTCTACAGTCCTTACTTCATTGTACCAAAGAAAGGCGGTGGGTTGCGGCCAATCTTGGACCTGCGAGTTCTGAACTTGGCCTTACACAGACTCCCGATCAAGATGCTAATGCAGAAACATATTTTGACATGCGTCCGGCATCAAGATTGGTTCGCGGCCGTAGACCTGAAGGATGCGTACTTTCATGTCTCAGTTTTACCTTGACACAGACCCTTCCTATGGTTTGCTTTCGACGGCCGGGTGTATCAGTACAAGGTCCTCCCCTTCGGCCTATCCCTGTCCCCTCACATCTTCACGAAAGTTGCAGAGGCAGCTCTTGCCCCGTTAAGGGAAGTGGGTGTCTGCATACTCAACTACCTCGACAACTGGCTGATTCTAGCACACTAGAATCGGGATTCTAGACTTGGTCTCAAAGATAGGACGCCTCACAAGCGAGTGCACGCAGTTGGTGCTGAACTGCCTGAAGTCATTCAGGCGTAGGACAGTGGTTCCACTGAAACACTTTCAGAGGCTCCTGGGGCATATGTCTTCCTCGGCGGCGGTCACAGCGCTCAGGTTGATGTATATGAGACCGCTTCAGCACTGGCTTCAGACTTGAGTCCCCAGATGGGCATGGCGCCGTGGCACACATCGCGTAGCTATCACGCCACTCTGCCGCCACTTATTCAGCCCTTGGACAGACCTCATGTTTTTGCAGGCAGGAGTTCCCATACAGCAGGTGTCCAGATGCATTGTGTTCACAACAGATGCCTCCAAGTTGGGCTGGGGTGCCATGTGCAATGGGCACGCAGCCGCTGGTTCCTGGACAGGACCATGACTGGGTTGGAACATCGACTGCCTAGAGTTGCTGGCTGTACTGCTCACCCTGCGGAGGCTATTGCCGTTGATCTCCTCCTTTGGAGTCAGCGGTGGCTGAGGTCACTGCAGGCCACTCACATCCTGGCAGCCTCAACGCTAAAGCGGATGCGCTGTCGCGGCAGGCGATGCTCAGCGGAGAGTGGAGACTCCACCCCCAGGTGGTCCAGCTGATTTGGATTCAAATTCACTTCCCAGGAATCCTCCCACTGCCCGCTCTGGTATTCTCTGACGGGAGCCCCCCTCGGGACAGAAGCACTGGCAGACAGCTGGCCCCGGGGGCTGCCCAAATATGCATTCCCCCAGTGAGCCTACTTGCACAGACCCTGTGCAAGGTCAGGGAGGACTAGGAACAAGTCACCCTCGTGGCCCCATATTGGCCCACCCAGACTTGGTTCTCGGACCTCATGCTCCTCGCGACAGCACCTCCCTGGAAGATTCCCCTGAGGAAGGACCTTCTTTCTCAGGGAAGGGGCACCATCTGGCACCCATGCCCAGACCTCTGGAACCTCCACATCTAGCCCTTGGACGGGATGCTGAAGACCTAAGTGGCCTACCACCAGCAGTGGTAGACATGATCACTCAGGCCAGAGCTCCCTTCTTCGAGGCAGCATTATGCCCTGAAGTGGAGCTTGTTCACGAATTGGTGTTCTTCCCGAGCCGAAGACCCCCAGAGATGCACAGTCGGGTCAGTGCTTCCCTTCCTGCTGGAGAGGCTGGAGGGGCGGCTGTCCACCTCCACCTGGAAGGTATATGTAGCCGCTATAGTGGCCCACCACGACGCAGTGGATGGTAAGTCCCTAGGGAAGCATGACTTGATCATCAGGTTCCTCAGAGGCGTCCAGAGGCTGAATCCTCCCAGGCCACACCTCTTCCCCTTATGGGATCTCCCCACAGTCCTCCTGGGCCTTTGCGGAGCCCCCTTTGACCCGCTAGAGTCAGTCGAGTTGAAAGCCCTCTCCTTAAAGACGGCCCTCCTGATTGCGCTCACCTCCATCACGAGGGTTGGGGACCTGCAAGCATTTTCTGTCAGCGGCACTTGCCTGGAGTTCAGTCCGGCAGATTCTCATATGATCCTGAGACCACAGCCAGGCTATGTGCCCAAGGTTCCCTATTATGCACGCAGCAGCTTGCTTGCACCTGCATCAGCAGTTCACGTAACACGGTTCACCTGTTGTGGCATTTTTCTATAGGGACCCCTAGTGTCACTACATCGACACAATGTTGAGTGAGTGACAGAAGGGGAACGTCTTGGTTACTGTCGTAACCTCCGTTCCCTGATGGAGGGAACGAGACTTTGTGTCCCTCTTGCCACAACACTGTACTAGTCACTGAAATGGCCGAACCTTGTCTCGGCTCCTCAGCACAAAACCTGAATGAGAGTGGGCATTCCTTCTCCTTTTATACCTGTATGTCCGGGGGAGTGGCATGCAAAATCCACTCGACAATTCTCATTGGCCTTTTCTCAAAAGAATAGAGGTGTTTGGGGCTCTCAAGAGCGACCCCTAGTGTCACTACATCGACACAACTTCTCGTTCCCTCCATCAGGGAACGGAGGTTACGACAGTAACCAAGACGTTTTCAGCTGTCTTTGAAGTGAACTATAGCTTTTCCCAGTTGTTCCCCTTCCTCCGAAAAGTCTCCAAATGTTAAGGGATGTTTAGAAACAATGTTTCTTGCCACTTCCCCGCAGTCAGCTAAGTTTGGGTTTGGGCAAAGTTCCCTCATGGCTGCCACAACAGTTCTTACAAATTCTCTCCTCGGTCCAAGTGGAGCCTTCTCCTTATTGGATGCTGCATGAAGAAGGGCTGCAGGCATGCGGTCCCAAGGAATCTGGAACATACTGAACCAATCAGAATTTGCAGAAGTGGATAGCTGTTCAGATAGGGAGTCGGGTGGTGGCAATGGGGTGACTGTGATCTCAATTGGCATTTCATCCACTTGGCCTCTAGATGCTTTGAAATATACATACAGAGAAACAAAGTCAAAAGTTTTACACTCTAAATAGACTCTACATTTTTTTAAAATGAAAAAGTAGGACTTTTATAATAACTTTTATAGTAACTATACATGGAACAGCTGTATGTAAATGATTTCTGTTATGAGTGTTCTACAAAAAAGGCATACAAATTTAAAGGAATACGATGGTGAAAATAATGAGCAAAAACATGGTTTAGGACATTCTTTTTTATCTTACCTCTTTGTTTGAATTCCATTATTAGTTTTCGACGTTGTATAGGGAATAAGAAGTCCTGAAGATCTGTCACGTCTACTAGCGCAAGGTCCTGTGTCTTCTGAACACCCACCACAAAACAAAGATGATTGACCACATCTTGAATTTTGTTAACCTCTAATTCTGGGAGAACTCTTTTTATTTCTTGTTGAATCAGCTCTGTGTCTGAAGTTAAAAAGAACACACTGAGTGATGTAATGACACCACAGAAAGGCCTGCCACTTTATACACCAGAAGGGGATAGTAATCCAAGAGACTGTCAGCATTAATGAGGCTGGTAACAAATGAGGCTGGTATCCCTTCAGCTGACCGCCAGAGGGAGCCCACTCCCAAATACTGACATTGAACCGTTTCTTCTATGGTGACTTCCTGTTTGTATCATATAAATAGCCATACCTTGCCATTGTGGCCTTGCAAAGTATTGCCAGTTTCACTGCTTTACCAAGCATTATTGTCATTGTCTGTTTCATTGCCTACTTGTTATGACCATTGTGCCTGCTTCACTGGATTACTGGTTTTGGATTACTGTTTTGCTGTGTTTGCCTGGTTGGACTGATTACCTGTTAACAACTACTTTGCCTGCTTCATGACTACGTCTCTGCCTTGTGTTTTGGATTTGTATGCTGGTTGTAAATAAACTTCCTGCATTTGGATTCTACTTTTGCCTCCATGTCGATTCCCTCACAGAATACTTCGCCACCAATGAATCCAGCGGAAGTTGCTCAGCTCCAGACTGCATTCGCTCACCAGCGCGAACTACTCAAAAGTTTCCAGGAACAACTTAACCACCTAAGAGGGCTGCAAATGAGAACCTCACATGCTATATCCATTTTCTTCCATCTCCACAAGCTACACCGGTAAGATTCGCTCTTCCTGATAAGTTTGATGGCTCGCCAGAGAAATGTAAGGGATTTTTACATCAATGTAAAGTGTATATTTCTCCAATCAACAAGAGTCATTCAGTCAGGAGTCCAAGAAATGTGCATTTGTTGACATTACTTACCGGTAAAGCATTAGACTGAGACTCAGCTGTTTGCTAGAGTGATAATCAGCTTCAAACGTCGTTTGATTGCTTTGCTTCCCAGATCCATGAAGTGTTTGAATATCCAGAGGGAGGTAAAGATGTCTCAGTTCAGCTGCTTCATGTTCGCCAGGGTTTACGTTCTGCAGCTGACTTTGCCATACACTTCAGGACACTAGCAGCCCAAAGTGGATGGAACGAGATTGCACTCAAGACTGTGTTCAGAGAGGGACTGAACTACAATCTGCGGGCCGAACTCGCAAGGGTGAGGATTCAATGCTTAATGACTTAATTTCTTTAGCAGTGAGGATTAATTTACTACATAATTCACCACATCCTAAATCAAGTTCCAAGTCACAACCATTGGTCCATGGTCAAGTCCAGGCATGCCCCAACGCCCCTGAACCGATGCAGATCGCCTATGCCAGAGTTTCTGATGAAGAACACGATCATCGTCATAAGGAGCGGCTGTGTTACTACTGTGGTGAGAGGAATCAGCGAAACTCTGCATGCCCTCACAAAGGCAAAAGATATCCAGACTCTAAAACAAATGTGAGTACCAAGAACATTCATCTCCTACGCACCACATTTTCTCTCTTCCCATTGAACTCTCCTTTGATTAACTGAAATGTGTTTCTGCACTCGTTGACTCAGGGGCTGCTGTGAATTTGATTCACCATGAGCTAGTACAAACTCCACATCCCTACGGTACCTTGTATACCCTCTATTAACATCACTGCTGTGAACAATGCACCTATAGGCACAGGCATCACTCACCAAACTGTTCCAGTTACATTACAGATTGTATTATTTCACACAGAGACCATATCTCTTTGACATCAACTCACCCAAGCATCTTCTCATCCTGGTTCATCCATGGCTGGCTATCCATGATCCCATCATCTCTTGGAACCAGGGTGAGTTAAAACAATGGTCAGATTATTGTCAGTCAAACTGTCTTCATGTCACAGTCACCATGCCATGTTTAACTACTAGCATTGAAAGTCCTGAGAACCAAGCTTAAATCCAGGTCCCCAGGGAATATTCTGAATTTGCCAAGGTATTCAGCAAAATCAAGGCAACCCAACTACCCCCTCATCGTCCATGGGTCTGCACTGTTGAGTTACTTCCCAACATGGCACCCCCTAGGAGCAATGCCTATCCATTGTCAAGACCTGAAAACATGGCCATGGAGATTTATGTCGAGGAGGCTTTAGCTTCAGGGTTCTTTCGTCTTTTCACCTCACCAGCTGCAGCAGGCTTCTTCATCGAGAAGAAAGATGGAGGGCTCCGTCCATGCATTGACTACCGAGGATTGAACATGGTGACAATCAAGTACAGGTACCCACTCCCTCTTGTGCCATATGCCCTAGAACAACTACGTGAATCACGCATCTACACAAAAATGGATTTGAGGAGTGCTTACAACCTGATTCGTATTAGAGAGGGAGACGAGTGGAAAACCACATTTATCACCACTAGGGGACACTATGAATATCAGATGATGCCTTATGGCCTGGCCAACGCACCAGCTGTGTTCCAGTCGTTCATCAATGAGATCTTCAGAGACCTCCTCAACAGATGTGTCATCGCCTACACTGACGACATCCTCATATACTCCCAAGATAAAGCACAACACAAAGATGTTAAAATGGTCCTCTTCCACCTTCTGAAGCACCAGTTCTATGTGAAAGCAGAAGTGTGAGTTCCACGCTACCCATACAACATTCTTAGGGTATATCATCAGTCATGGAGTGGCCAAGACCCCACACTGTTAAGGAGCTACAACATTTCCTGGGTTTTGCAGACTTCTACAAGAGATTTATCTGCAACTACAGTCTCATCTCTGCCCCTTTAATGTCATTGCTCAAAGGAAAACCATCCAAGCTACCATGGAGCGACTCTGCTCAAAAAGCCTTTGACACCCTCAAGACAAGTTTCACAACCGCCCCCATTCTTTTGCACCCAGATCCTAATCAACTGTTCATAGTGGAAGTGGATGCCTCAGACTGCGGCATAGGGGCGGTTCTCTCTCAATGCCATGGTAGTCCAGGAAGACTTTTATTGTGCTTTCTTTTCCCATAAACTGAACTCTGCTGAAAGGAACTATGAAGTTGGAAATAAAGAGCTACTCTCTGTGAAGGCTGCGCTAGAAGAGTGGCACCACTGGCTTGAAGGTTCTGTCCATCCATTCCAAGTAATCACCAACTATAAGAACCTCAAATACATCAAGGGAGCAAAACATCTCAATCCATGACAAGCCCGATGGTCACTCTTCTTCACAAGGTTCCAATTCAGTCACCTACCACCCTGGCAGCAAGAACTGCAAAGCTGATGCTCTTTCCCATCGTCACAATCCCCTTCACAACATACCTCAAAACGAATCCATATTACCACCTTCTGTTATCATCGCACCCATAAGCTGGGACATCATGGAAGAAATCCAAAGAGCCCAACAAACGGACCCTGCACCACCTGAATGCCCTCCTACAAAACGGTATGTACCACACACTCTACGCCAAAGAACAATCCAATGGATTCATATCTCCCTCAGCACTGGACACCCTGGCATCCAGAGGACTATAAGCCTGGTATGTAACTCATTTTGGTGGCCCACAATCATTAATGACGTCACTGCTTATGTTAAGGCATGTCAAGTGTGTGCAAAGTCTAAAACCCCTAGAGAACTGCCAGCCGGCCTGTTACAGTCACTGCCTATCCCTCAGAGACCCTGGTCCCACCTGTCCGTTGACTTCATCACTGATCTGCCAAACTCCAATGGGTATACCACCATCTTTTGTCATTGATTGTTTCTCTAAGTCATGCAGACTAATCCCCATGAAAGGTCTACCCACTGCCATGGAAACCGCTAATGCTCTTTTCCACCAAGTTTTCAGGATCTATGGTCTACCAGAAGACCATGTCACACCTCGGACCACAGTTCACTTCCAGAGTCTGGCAGGCTTTCTGTAAACATCTAGACATCAACATCAGCCTCCCGTCTGGTTATCATCCTCAGGCTAATGGACAGGTGGAGAGGCTAAACCAGGAAATCGGCAGGTATCTCAGGTCTTACTGCAGTCGAGAACAACATAGGTGGAGCGACTTCCTGCCGTGGGCTGAATACGCCCAGAACACCCTCACGCACTCATCTACTGGACTCGCTCCCTTCCAATGTGTGCTGGGCTACCAACCTCCTATGTTCCCTTGGTTGGGTGAACCCTCTACGGTGCCAGCGGTGGATGATGGATCAGGTGGAGCGAGCAGGTGCGGGACAGTGCGCACGTCAGATTGCAGTGGGCCATCCGGGCCCAACAGATACAAGCTGATCGATGGAGGTGCCCCCACCCTGACTATCAACCTGGCCAGAGAGTCTGGCTATCTACACGGGAACTCAAGTTGCGGCTACCCTGCAAGAAGCTCAGCCCCAGGTATGTTGGTCCGTTCAGAATTGTCAGACAAATCAATCCTTTAACTTACCGACTGGAGCTACCGCATCTTTCCTTCCTTTCATGTGTCATTGTTGAAACCTGTCCACCTGACATCTGGCCCTGGAACCATGGATCCTGAGCCGCCTCCTCCATTGGAGATCGGATCACCTGCTTTCATGGTCAGAGATCATAGACTCACATCGGTGAGGGGGCCAGATGCAGTACCTGGTGGACTGGGAAGGTTATGGACCAGAGGAGAGATCATGGGTAGCCACCAAGGACATATTGGATCCATCCCTGATCCAAGACTTCCAAGCGCACCAGAATCGTCCTGCACCACAACCAAGGGGACGGCCAAGAAGAACACCGGGAGTTGTTCGTGGGTGGGGGATTTTGTAATGAATGAGGCTGGTATCCCTTCAGCCGACCGCCAGAGGGAGCCCTCTCCCAAATACTGACACTGAACCATTTCTTTTATGGTGACTTCCTGTTTGTATCATATAAATGGCCATGCCTTGCCATTGTGACCTTGCGAAGTATTGCCAGTTTCACTGCCTTACCAAGCATTATTCTCATTGTCCGTTTCATTGCCTACTTGTTATGACCATAGTGCCTGCTTTACTGGATTACCGATTTTGGATTACTGTTTTGCTCTGTTTGCCTGGTTGGACTGATTACCTGTTAACAACTACTTTGCCTACTTCACGACTACGTCTCTGCCTTGTGTTTTGGATTTGTATGCTGGTTGTAAAACTTCCTGCATTTGGATTCTACCTTTGCCTCCATGTCGAGTCCCTCACAATTGACACACATACTTTGGATCAGAGTTGTGCAGAGAGTGAACTCCAAGGACAGAAAAGCACAGATTCATATAGTTCAACAACAAAGTAGACATCGGTTGGACTGAGTATCACTGATATTTTTCCAAAGGTATAACCACTGCTGTTGTGATCTACAACAACAAGGCCATTAGTATATTTGGTTCCTTTATAAACAACCCCTGATACCTCTGAAGTACTCTGAGTGACACAGTTTGCCATCCTTATTGCATTTTTGTTATTGTATAACTGGCCATTGTGTTCATGTGCTTCACTGACAGATTGAATGTTAGGAGGAAACAACTGGCCACAAGCTAGATGGGACTGGAGCAACTGGTGCCTTTCTGCCAAAGTTTTACAAAGATGCACAATTTTCTTGCACAGTTCTTAAAATATGAATGTTTACTTTCAAACCTGAGGGTCCACAAGTGAATCAATGGTCCAAACCTGCATAGTGCAACAAATAATGATGCTTTTCTTTCAGACTCTCATCAGGAAACAAGGTACTTCTTACAGAGACATTATTCTTGTGTTAAAAACTTGAGGTAGTCAATCACATTATGATTAATTTTGGGAGCACAAATCAGCTCAACCATTTCCTTCAGTTTAAGGCACAGTTGCCGAACCTCATTATCCATGAGGTTTTTAATTTGACTTGCTACATAAATTGGTAAGAGCCTAAAGATACACCAATTCTGTGCAGCAGAACCACCAAGTCGTTGGCCATCTGCTTTAAACGCACATGGTGCGTTGTGAGTCACTTCCTAAATGCCTGAATTGTACAATACCTTCAAATAAATCGTGGCCTAAGCATGGAGGGAGTCCACCACACACAAGAAAAAATTTAAGGGAATTAAAAACAGAATTGAATTTCATGCCATCTACTATACATTGATCAGTAGTTGTGAGCTGATCAACACTATGTGCACAATGTCTGTTTGTTCCTTTTAGGCCAAGATTTAAAAGTTGTTGGCAAAATGTGTCTCTGTCAATTAGACAGTACCAACAGAAATACCTGTTGGTACTGAAATCTTCCGAAAAACCACCTATACAATGAGACCCAAGATTATCCTCACAAATGCCAATAAGCCCGGCTCTACGAATAGTGCCATCTATAGACTGAAATCCAGAATCCTCTAAATATTTCAGATCAGCAACAAGGCTGGAAAAGACCTCCTGACCGAACTGTTTAGAGTCCTCATCTCTACACAGTAGAGGAGCAGTTGTGTGGCAGAATCTCACCTAGGGTCATGTACACTGCCAGGATTTTATGTTTCTTTTTACCCGAACCAAGTGGATTTACAATTTCATCCTGGTACAAGATAAGTGATAATGATGATGGATGCTCATCAAGGTGGCATTTTGCTTGATGCATGTGCCATCCTTTATATCCTCCATCACTTTGTCACCAGAATCAAGCATTTTTGACTGGTTGTACTGTTCCCTCACTGATATCTGCCTAAACAGAGATGCAAGGGTTTCTTTAACTGACACATACTGACAAAAGCGTTCTTTACCAGCTGTGTCAATGCCCAGATATATCTGTTTTGGGTCAACAAAGTTGAACTTTTGTTTGAAGAAGGTGTAACCAGTTCATCAATAAGTTTGTCTATGTCACATGATGGTATATCTGATGATAATAACAGCTTTTCTTTTAGTCCAACAAGCATGGCCTGCATTCCATCAACATGAACTGCTTGAAATTCCTCTGACTGATTGAATTGTACTGGCAGGTAACAACATTTTGCCCTGCATCTTCAGGTAAAACAGAGCCAAGTTATGTAAAAAAGCCTCTTCATCTATTGTATTTCTATGACTTTCAAAAGACGATGTAGACGGTACCTCACTATTAAGAGAGAGATCTGTAGGAGGTAGTTGACTATCAAGAGACAGATCTGTTGGTGTTGCTGTCTCACACTGTTTGTGGAGACAAGACTGTTGCACTGGATCTGGCTGTTTATGCTTCCATGATAAATGAGTGGTGAATGATGTTCTCACTCTAAAATATTTCAAGCACCCTTCAACTGGACAGCAAACTTTTCTACCATCTCTAATATGAATTCGCAGGTGGAAGCACATCTCTGAAAAATTACTAGCCACAAATACACACCCTGGGACCTGACAGTGGAGGTGTATCCTGTTTTTGTGACTGCCTGTGATTTCTGTGCATATGTGACCTTAATGAGGAGAATTTCTTAAATGTACAAGGGCACTGCTGCATTCCACTCTATGTTGGTGTCTCTTTATATGTATATAAAAAACGCTTAGTTGGCGGCAAGGCACATCGCACAGTTTGCATCTGTACATTGTGGCAAATGTTGACTAACCAATAAAAAATTAAAAATAAATAAACAAGCTGAGTTGGTCAATTGTTGATACATGCAGTTAGGTGAAAAATAATGTGCAACACCAAGTGATGTTACTGAAAGTTGTGAGGAGAGGCTAAAAACTATCTAACCATGTAACTTTCTGGAACCGAACGAGTCCAAGACCACATAATAATGATTTCACTTTACATAATATATTTTAGAAACCCTCACCAAATTTGAACGGTTCCCTTACTCATTGTTGGAGGTTCCATTTTACATTTTATGCATTTAGCAGACACTTTTATCCAAAGCAACTTACAGTGCCCTTATTTCAGGGACAATCCCCCTGGAGCAACTTGGAGTTAAGTGCCATGCTCAATGACACAATGGTGGTGGCTGTGGGGATTGAACCAACAACCTTTTGCTTACCAGTTCAGTGCTTTAGTCCACTACACCACCACCACATTTTAAGGCTTAAAACATGAAAACACCACAACTGAATTGATTTACTCAAAAGTAAACCAACTATGACTTAATCACCTGGCTGCCTTAAAGGGGCAACACCTTCGTGTTTAGGATAAGGCAGTCTGCACATGTGTGTGTGTGTGTGTGTGTGTGTGTGTGTGTGTGTGTTAATGCCTAAATCCTTGTTTTCTGCCTGAAGATGTATACACTTCGCAATATATAGTGACGTAATGCGTCGGAGTAGTTTCGAAGTACAGTTATTTACCGTTTAATGTTACAGTTGGTACCTGTAATGGGTACATAGAGTAATTTATTGTAATTTATTTATTTGTGCTACATAAATTTCTAAAGATACACCTAATATTACAGTAAAATACTGTTCCCCGATATTACAGCAAAACACTGGCTATTTTACAGTTATTTACCCAGTAATTTACAGCAAGTTTTATTTCGCCATCTGATAAAAATGATTATGAGTTGTTATTAGATTATGTTTGTTAGTTAGCTAGATTTGTTTGCAGATGTTTGATATCTTCTATCTAATCCATTCAGATATTAAGTGTGACTTAAGTGTCCTAATACCTTTGGGGCCACTGTATTTACATTTAATATGTGTAATGTAATGTATAATGTTAGAGACAGTTAATAAAATTTAGGAATTTTATCATCAATCTACAGTTTCTAAATGTTTTTGTTTCATTCCATCTTAAAACATCATGATTATATAGGAATTGCATTTTTTTTTTTTTTTCACTGTTAGATTTTAAACCAAAACAAATTGTTAAGGTGAACACAAAAGCTATTTTGTGTCACTTCAGTTTGCCCTCTTTGTGCATTTTTATCAGTATCAGAGACATGGCTGGGAATTCACTGAACGCCCACTTTCATCAGCAAAGAATTTATGGAAATAAGCTGATATCTCTTAAGCTGACATCTCTTAGCGCATGCAGTCAGAGCAGATGCATGCAGCATTCTGGCTTTTTTTTTTTTTTTGTGAGGAGAGGGAAACTTTGCTCAGTATCTAGAGTGTGTGTCAGACCTTTAAAACACACTCATTCACTCATAACTAAACATACAGTCCATCAACCATGCCAAATATAGTATTATTAATAATGTAAAAATGGCTCTTTTTGAGAATTTACATGCATCTGAATATTTTCTTTTCTGCGGGCTATTCCAACTATGTATGTGCACTGTTATGTTTCCAGCATGTCTATATTAATTAAAATATGAAACTCACAATTTTACTAATTATATTACAAAATTTTATTTGATCACAATATCGCAAGTAAGGGAACATTTTAATTGAACTGTAGGTAATTTCACTTTTTGGGTTGAGTGGATGTTTTTGCCATGTCACTGGGTGCTGTACACTAGCTTGAAACTTACAAACATAAAAATTGAGAACCACTGGGGTAAAGGGTTAGACTTTTCACGGTTACAGTAGGTTTAGGTTTGGGTTAAGGGTTAACCTTGGGAAAAATCGTAATAGCATTGTTCATTGGTTCGTTTATTTTTCTATATGGGAGTAAAAGTTGTATGATTTTGTATGAGCCAACAGGCTGATCTCACAAGTGGCCAAAGTGGTAGGTATTGTTGGGCGTATGGGCACGTGTGAGCTTCATTTTCTAAAGGAAATGTCCACGGAGGGGCACCAAAAGCGAGTTTTGTTTTTTTTAACTTTACAGACTATAATAAAGTGAAGAGGAATGCATATTTTATAAACTGTACCCCTCCAACTCAAACCCTAAAAATAAGCCTAAACATCAGTGGAGAAAAAATTTAATGTTAGAGGGAAAAATGCAACCTCCGAATCACACGCATTACTGATTATGTGAATGTGATTACTTTCTGGTTTCAACATGGGATCCGAACCCTCATCCCCCACCCTGCTGACTTGTTGCTTCCATTCGCAACACAGGGGAAGGTAAAAACAATAGAGCCGTTGCAATAGAGCCATTGCAAAAATGTCTGATAGGAGGTGGTGCTTGTCAATGAGTCGCATAATGTGGCCAATCCTAGGGTACCGGATGTGTCGGAAACAACATGCTGACCTCCTGTGTGATCATGTTGAGCTTGTGCGATTTCATATGCTTTCGCCATCTCAAACTATTATTAAGCCTTGCCATGAGACCAGGTTGGGAAATAGTATGATAATTTCAAAACCAATTCAGGCTAACATGGCAAACTTCAGCTCTTTATTTCCATGCTGTTCAGTTGCATACCACTGTGTAAACAATCAAGTTAAACTTAGTAAACTTAATGTGCCTAAGCTTGACCTAGAGCATATTTCTGAAAGTCTGCTCTTATAGTCATATAGTCATACTTCCTTAAATTACAACACTAGCATTTATAGTTTCAAGAGTTCAAAAGGTACTGCATAACAGGAATGAGCAATGCATGTTCTGGATCTTTCCTTATTTGTATTTTGATTCTCAATAATGGAGTAGAAGAATTTTACACTGGTCAAAATTTCATGGTGGTAGCTTGTGGGTTAAAGCTCTCCGCTACTTAATTATATTTCGCCTGTTCAATACCCAGAGGAGGTTGTTTGCTAGGGGTTGTTGCTAGGGCGTTGTTTGGGTGTTCTTGGTCCCCAGATTTGATTGGTCCCTTCAGTGTAAGTTTATGGAATGTTTTTGTCCAATTTATCATCTCTCAGTTACAAATTGTAAGTCTGATATCTTAGATAAGTAATAATAGCAGACCTCTTCTCAACAAGCCACACGATTTGAGGAATAATGAATGACTGTAGCACAAACAATGCAGAACAAGTTACATAAGTTAAATATCTAGTTTAATACTCACTTAACAAGCGCTACTTATATTTTTATCTAATATTTACAAGTTTATTTGACGTATGGTGTATCAAGTACTGTGATTGTATGTGGAGGTGTCCACCAGGAATTTCCCTGGTTGTCAGAATCTCGGGGTGGTCCCGATTTAAACTTTTACTCTGCCATAAAGACATCAACCTTTCATACATTCAGCAACATCACACACTTCTGGATTGGGGCTCCTTAGAAATCAGGGGCCTCTCATGAAGGATAGGGGAAAATTTTTACAGGGAAGGAATGTCATTTCTTAGAGGGATACAAGAAATCTTTAATTCATTGGAGAACAAAATGTCCCTCTGCTCATTGAAAACCACGTCACTGAAATATGAATACAGCCTTTGTGATCCTTGGGTTTTGCAAGTTGTTTGTCCCTTGTGGCAAAACTGTGGGCAGGAGGGCAGGAGGAGGGAGAATTGTGGGTATTTTCAACCATAAATTTATTTATCATTTACATTTACTGTATGTTTTGGCTTTCTAACCACAATTTCCAAGAAAGTATTTGTATTGTGTCTGTAGAAAAATGTTTGTGGTGATTACCAGTTGGAAACTTCTACAACTCTGTTTTTAAAGCAATAATCAATAATTAGAATAATTATTTTTTTCATGACGTCTTTAATGTCTTTTTATTGTCCTCCCACTGAGTTACCTCAGACAACTGTCTTTGGGTTGTGTGTTCAGTTCAGTAAAAGCAATGCAAGACATATGGCTGTAGTGGGTGGCATCTGCTCGGTTTCTCATGAGGAGAGCCAAGTGACAGAGAATGACAGCAATGTTCTAGACGTGACATAGCAGGAGAGAAGCCAAACCACTTCCCTTAACTGAACACAGTATTGTCCACTCATCTGACCCCTCTGAGTTCTGAGGGCCTGTTATATAAAAAGTCACTGTTGATATATAATTTGTGTGTCACCCCGTTTTATTTAATTTTTTTATGCTACAAAACTCGCAATTCTATTCAAAATTGAATCATTTTTTTATTGGACTTACAGTAGAATATCAGTTGCCTATAATACAGTATATGAAGATAACCCAATATTGTTCTCTATAAATTATATCCTATAAAATCATAACATCCTTTTGAACAGGCTTGAAAGCATTTGTATATAGGCACTAGCCTTGTTTAAATACTATCTGTCAGATTGCTACCTGTTTGTTTGTGTAAATAAAGAGCTGTCTAACAATGATAAAGTATGGTGTGCCACAAGGCTCGGTATTAGGCCTTTTGTTATTTCCCTTGTACATGCTCCCAGTAGATAATATTATTAGAAAATTTGGCGCAAGTATTTATATCTTCTTGAAACGCTAAATTCAGAAAAATGGAAGTTCTATTCATGGACCAAAATCCTCTCTGGCTAGGAAACAAGGAAGCAGTCTGATCAACATTCTGCCAGTTTATGCCATACTGATCTCACTGTGAATTAGGCCAATGGTTAGGTTGACAGTTCATGAGCAAAACTTAGTATGTGCTAACGAAAATCTGAACTACTGCCCCCAGTGGCTGAAGCGGGCAGTATTTTTGTACATGTATGTGCTGTGAAATGTCCACAGAGGGGTTCCAAAAATAAGTTGTAAAGTGAATTGTTTTTGGTTGTAAATGATGTAATACAATGAAGAGGAATGCATGTTTGTATTAGCTCTACCCCCTAACCTAAACCCAACCCTTAAAGGTGCACCAAGTAAATTTTTGCTAATTAAAAAAGTTTTACACATAAAGACATGAATAGCATTTTTTAGAAATATGTTGAAAGTGATGTACACTCACAATAGATGAAGACTCCAGTCATAGTCAACAATTTAGTCCAGAGTGATGGTATGGTATTGATAAAGAGTAATGTAATCCAACAGACAGTCCTGAACAGAATGTGCAAGTGGATAGATAAAATGTCCAAACAAGAGGTCCCTGCTGAATTCATGAAACAAACCACTACAACCTGCAGCTCTCATGGATAAGTGGCACGACATTGAACATCAAGTGCGAGCATAAGGCGGTGTTAAGTCGGGGCAGAGAGCTCGTGAGCCACGGCTGCACAGTCACAGTCCAGCATGCTACAGTGTGTGAAAATTCATTTGGATTGGATACAAGAATGTCCATTATAGAGAGGTGTGTATTATGAGATGGGTAAAAACACAGACTAAAAGTAATAAAACGGAAGATAAACAAACATATTTGGTGTGAAGGGGCAGTATTTGGTAAACAAACTTCCAGTATTCGGGACGATGAGTGTCAGTATACAGTCCAAAACCACAAGTACTACTGGGACAGACAGGATGAGTAAGAGCCAGCTAAAATCTTACTTAGTGCATCTTTAACATAACCATCAGTGGAGTAAAAACTTAATCTTAGAGGGAAAATGGGACCTCTGAATCATGCTCGTCATTGATTATGCAAAAGCGATTACTTCCTGATTTCAACGCAGGAGGACAATCCGGGTTTCCACAGAAGAAGTGAAATATACTTAACTGATGTCTGATGGGAGATTGTACTTTTCAGGAACTCTATAGATCGTCACAAACCAGGCTTGACTGGATGAGTTTTGTGGTCCGCTAATTTTCTACTTTGAAGCACTATGGAGAATGTCAAACATGAATAAACTTCTGAAAAAACAAAACAAAAACAAAAAAAATAGTTACTAGTTCTTCCTATGCGGCACTTATGGCAGCCTGCTAACTGGATAAAAAAACCTGCCTGAACTGATTTGACCCCTACACCCCCCTCAGCATGAGCACATGCAGAGTAGACTTCACTCTGATACCTTGTGTCTTGCTTGTGTGCACACACAAACCCAACCAATGAGCTCGCAGCTCAGCTTGTATGTTGTATTGGGCCATGACCTACAGCTGCAGGGCAGTAGACAGACCACACAGCTTCATACAGAAATGCACCAACATTCATCAGAGCACAGGGAGAATTCTCATCTCTTTTTATGCACAAATCGTCTGCTTGTACAATACCACATTATTTTTTTATATTATAATTGTAGGTCCAGTACTGGCAATACTGTGTGCTCCAAAGACAGATGTATTCCACACTCATAATGCAAGTGTATCAAAGACTGTGTTGTTACCAGCCCATATGTTTTAATGAGATTGAGGTGCTTATAGATGTCAGATTATATCCTAATTAAAACTATAGAACTGGGTCACGTTCTGTTATATAGGCAATATCTGAATTGCGTGTCAGGCCTTAGACTCCATACATACACAAACCAAGTTTCCTTAAGGATGTCCTTTCCTATAACTGCTGACATTGACTCACTCTGACATGTCCATGAAATCACCTTGGAGCTGAATAACTCCAATTCTTGTCAGTATTGTTTTGTCCGTGTTGAACTATTGTCTTATAC
This sequence comes from Myxocyprinus asiaticus, assembly GCF_019703515.2. NCBI lineage: Eukaryota > Metazoa > Chordata > Actinopteri > Cypriniformes > Catostomidae > Myxocyprinus > Myxocyprinus asiaticus. Next base: position 7,891,310 of record NC_059369.1, read on the forward strand.
AGTATATAATGGCTCCTTAAAAGTAAATGGATATTTACATCACACTTAAAAATGCATGAACTGGTGTCAAGGTCATTTTTTGTGTATGTATGAAGTCAGTTCTCTTCAAGTTCACAGAGGTGTCCAACTCTGTAAACCCCAACAAGTTCAATGCACTAAGGGAATTTGGTAACACTTTAAAATAAGGTTCATTAGTTAATGCATTAGGTATCATGAAATAACAATGAACAATATATTTTTACAGCATTTATTAATCTTTGTTAATGTTAGTTTATAAAAATACAATTGTTCATTATTAGTTCATGTTAGTACAAATTGCACCAACTAATGTTAACCTATACAACTTTTAATAAAAAAAAGTATTAGTATATGATGAAATTAACATTAACCAAGAATAATAAATACTGTAAAAGTATTGTTCATTATTAGTTCACGTACTAATGTTAACAAACAGAACCTCATTGTAAAGTTTTACCAGGAATTTGAGTAAATCCATTACCTCAAAGTAATGAAGTCCTCTCTCTCTATGGTAATGAAGGGTTATCTTTGTTAAACTAAGAGGCTGTGATTAGATCAGAATTAAGATTTTATTTACATAAAATAAGTAGTTTCAATGACAGAGTGAATCCTGAGATGCTATAATTTATAAATGTGTTATGTGTTATCTTTCTTTTAAGTAAATGCCACTTGACTTACATAATAAAATATGAATGCAATAATGCAAGCCCATTTTGACATTTAATCATGTGCCAAATATGAATATAATATCTTTAATTTTCACTAGTTAAAATGTTAATTACTGAAATCAGGAATGGAAATACTTCTAGTGAAAGTTTTAATTCTTAATATAAAAAATGACGTCATTACTCCCAGAAATTTTCATTCTTGATATCAAAAACTGAACTTGTAAAAGCCCTATTTTTATATCTGTAGCTGTATTTTCCCTAGTAGAATTTCACAATAATCTGTCATTCCCTCTTGTCTTGTTCAAAACGCAATTGCAGATATCTCAAATTAATTTCTTACTAGTTGATATTCCTAATAAATCTGCAATGTACTTCTTACTAGTAAAAATGCTAATTTTTCATATCTGTAATTTTGTAAGTTTAGCTATCTGTAATGAGTAAGAAAGCCATTTAATATATCTTGAATGACTCTTCAATTGAATGATATCATATCTAAAATACTGAATTTGTTAAAATTCATGAACATGTTAATTTACAGATATTAACAAGTAGCATTTTCACTAGTAATAATTCAATTGTTGTTATCAGAAATGGACATCTGCACTAGCAACAATGTAATTATTGATACCACAATATTATTTTACTAGTAAGAAATGCACTGCTGATGTGTGAATATGTAATTTTAACTAGTAAGAAATTAATTATAGAGATTTTTAACAGGATTGAATGACAGATCGTTGTTACATTCTGCTCACGAAATTATTTTTTTTATATAAAAATAATAATGTTGAAATTCCATGAAATTCCCATGTACTAGTTCAGATTACATTTTTTATATCAAGAATGGGTATTTATGTGAGTTATAAAGGCATTTGTTTTATTTTAGGAATTAATAAAAATAATATTTTAGGAGTTTTTACTAGTGCAAACATAATTTACTGAAATCAATAATTAGCATTTAATCAGAAATAAAAACGGAATTGTTGATGTCTATAATTCATATCATGCAAGTGATTAAATGTCGAAAGAGCTTGCTGTACATATCAGGTTTGTACTTCTTACTAGTAAAAATGATACTTTTTGATGTCAATAATCGCATTGTTACTATTACAAATGTCTGTTCCTGATATCATCAATTGAATTTCAACTTGTAAAAATGCTACTTGTTGATACCTGTGTTTTGGTTTTCACTTAATCTTTAACGTTATTGTAATTAGTAAGTAAGTATTTTAAGATTAGTCTTCAATTTAATGATATCTGAAATCCATTCATCTGAAATACCAGATCTAACATGTTGAAATTAATTTACAAATATGAAAAAATAGTATTTGCACAAGTTGTAATTCAATAGTTAATATCAGGAATTGACTTTTGCACTAGTAATAATGTAATTGTTGACATAAAAAATATATATATATAATTGTTACTAGTAAGCACACATGATTAAATGTTGAAAGGGCTTGCGATAAATGTAAAGACAGTCATACATTGAGAAGTGTGGCTTAAATGTCCAAATACTTTTTGGGGCCAATGTATGTTTATGTTTTTTTGGATTTTGTTTATTAAAAGAAGGTTTAGTACAATGTACTTGAGGTGATTTGGGGGGTTAACAAAGCTTTGAACTGCCCAAAAACTATGAAAACGGTGATATCCGTCACCACTGGAAAACTGTTTACTGAAGTCTTGCTGTGGCTCTCTGCATCTCTAGTATTCTTCCACATCATTGGTTGGATCTGGATTATGCTGGTCAGCCCACGGCCATGCTGAAGAATGAACTCAACTGCATGTAAATCAGGTGACTGCACAAGCAGGGGGTTCTTCTCCAGTGCATCAGAACAACACAAGAGCCCAGCATCTCTCAGTCCAGACAGACCCTGAACAAGGACTTCAATTGTCTTCTCACTTCTGGACACCATGTCCTTCTTTTTCATTTTAAAGGGAATAGTCTACAACTCTATTTTTGAGCCTTGCCTTTGAAATCTGTGAGCTGTAGTTAGTTTTGCTTTGCAGTTTTTAAAATTGAAGCAAATCTAAAAGTCTAAAAGTCTAACTTTTTGGAGTTTCTGGGAAGGGGTTGTCTTTGGGACACCAAGTTGGTATGCTGGATCCATTGGCAGAGTTGAGGAGAACAGGAGGTTTCAGGCAATGCGGTGGCCGGATGTCCTGGCAGGTGCGCTGGGCACTGTACAGCGTGTGTGTCTTGACATTAATAAACTCTGCCGGTCTGGTGCTGCTCCTGATCCAGCAGAGAGAGCTGTGGGCTCACCTGACCAAGGTGGGGGAGCAGATGGTGGAAATATCTCAGAGTTCTGTGGTGGAGTTCATGACGCAGGTGAATGAAGATGAGGCAGAGTATCAGTACTCCAGAAGCAAGCACAGCCGGCAGCATCGGGGGACACGGCCGATTGCAGATCATGACGTGGGTCTGGAAGAGGAAGTCTTGGGTGATTTACAGTATCAGCAGCAAAGACATGGGCAGCTTCTCCAACACAAATCACAAGAGCAGGATGGCATGATGATGATGATGACGTACTCCATGGTGCCAGTAAGAGACAAAAACATCTCATGATTAATATTTACATTAATTACAGAATTAACTGCTGTTATTGATCTATTTTATTATGACATCGATCTATTATCAAACTAAATTGGATCTGAGAACAAAATACAGACAGAACTATAAAAACATCCCTGAAGAACCTTAAGCTGGTTTGGTGGTCTTAGGTGGTCTCCCAATCTGGTCAAGTTGGTTTGTTTAATTGGGAAACTGCCAGCAGATCAGGCTGTGAGACCAATTATATTTATTATAATTATATTACAATTTTTGTATTATTCAAACTATAATACTATAATTTGTATTATTGGTGGTGTTTTCTAAGATAAGGAAATCATTACAATTACTATTCCTACTTTGGGTTATGGGTTTGTTCGGTAACACTTTACAAGTTTACAATAATGTTCCCTTTATTAAGTGTTTATAAAGGGGTTCATTAATGATTAATTGTTCATTTACAAATGCATTATTAATCATTGATATGCAGCTATAGCAACATGCATAAAAAGGGTGATTTTCATTCAATACCTGCCAAACAGTGAGCAATTTGTCTTACATGTTATAAATGCTTCATAACACTGAATTAAGATTAGTGACCAATGAAAATGTACCTTAATGTAAAGTGGACCCATATGAAGCATTTAGTAAGGAGTTGCCAACATTATAAACTCATGTACATAAAGTTCAGTATGGTTTAATGGTCATCAGGCTTTATTATGTTGTGAATGGGCAAGAAGACCTTGTTATTGTCATTTATTTTGTAATACATAGATTTTAATCACCTATTTTTGGTGCATTGTGGCATAAATCATTACATAATTAGGGCATTTATTTGTATTAATATAATTAATATTCAAATATAACTTTGAATAAGTGTATTAAGTATTTATAACATGTTAGTTAAAATGCTCACTATTTTGCAAGTATAGCATGAAAGTTGTTACAGTATAACTGCATGTCAGTGATTTCTAATGCATTTGCAAATGACTAATTAGATAATGAACCCTTTACATAACGTGCAGCTTGTTGAGAAAAGGTGTGCTTTTTGCTTTACTATGTGAACTGACTTACAATTGTCACATGGCGGACAATTAAAAAAAAAACGTTAAAAAAAAGTCCCCACTGACTTTCTTTGAAGGATGGACCTGAGCCATATCGATGGACCAGAATGTCTTGGGGGTGGGTTCTTTTGACCAAATAACCACCTAGTAATCACCCTAGCATCATGGTGGAGTGTAAATATATTTATTGATTGATTGATTTAATTTTAACTACAGTGTTATCCTTTGTCTTATCTTCACAAATGAGCTTAAGGCAAAGGTTCAGCTAAGGTCCAGTGCTTACATAATTACATTTTTCTTGGTGATTTCCCCACCCCCCAACATACAGCTATAAAGTAAGACCTTTTTACACTATTAATTATAATCTAATGTTTTAGGTTAAAATTCTGCTGGACATTTGCAACAGCAATAAAGGAGTCTGTCTGACTGGTGAGAATCAAAATCTGTTTGGCTCATTCTTATTTTGTCATTTTAATATCTTAATGTTCTCCACCAAGTTTACAGTTTGATTTACTTTTGTCTCCTACAGGACCACCTGGACTACCAGGTAGGAAATGAACTCTTCTAATGATGGGTGAATCTGACACTGTAAATAAATAAAATAAATAAATAAATACATTTTATTTATATATATATATATATATATATATATATATATATATATATATATATATATATATATATATATATATATATAATTATTTATTCAAAAAATAAACAGAATAAATATAATAATAAAAAAGTATTTTTCACCTCAAAATTAAAATAAAAAAGTAGAGTCTGCATAAGTAAGCCTTTTCAAGGACATTTTTTTTTTTTTTTGACAATTATGACAACTGACAATTAAGCACGTTTCCCCCAAATTCTTATCATCATAATGCAAAATATTTCATTCTCATTACTGTAGTACATAGTCATTTTATGATTTTTTTTAATTATCATTATTCTAGATTAATCTCATTAAATTCTCAGTACTGTTATAGTCATTTTTACTGAATTGTAGTAAGAATATATTGTTATACAATATTTTTTAATCAGCATAAATGAAAGGCATTACAACAAATACTGCCATGATGTATAAATACTTTAGAATATAACATACTGTATATCTTTTTTAATAGAAATGAGCACGATATATAAGGATATGAGAATTATAGGAGATCATTTTACTTAATTTTCATGGAAATAAAATCACAATGTAAAATGGTCTTTATTTTACATTGGTTCTGAATTTAGGCTTCATTTTCTTTAAACCAAAAATAATTAATATACCTTTGTTTTTGTTTCTGGGGTGAAATATGACTTGTTCTTGACAGTGTTCATGAGATTCGCCTGGTTACATCATTGTCCTTACACATACCATATACAGCGTTCTTTACACTGAGTTACTCAAATATTTTTACTTTATGTAATTCCAGGCTTGCCGGGTGTGGACGGAATGCCGGGATATAATGGAACAGATGGAATTCCAGGGTTGCATGGAAAACGAGGGAAAAGAGGTCGGCTTTACACAGAAGAATATAGAAAATTGGTCCATCATGCACATAAATGAATGAGTCAAAAAAGGACAACTGAAAGAGAATATCCTCTTTTTAAACCTCTTCTCGAACATTCATCCACTGAGGAAGAGGAGGGGGATTTTATACTGCTTTAGTCACACAGCAGTGAACACCCACTGAAAATACTAAACTCATGACCACCGCTCTGATTAAAGCTGACTAACAGCTCAGTGCCCAGTGAAATTCACCAAATATATTGTGAAAAAAACCTGAAGGAAATTCTTTGTAAAGTAGTGGAAAAATTATCTGAAAAATTTGAATAGTCTTTTTCTGAAAGATGATAAGAATGTTTTGCAACACTTGCTGAGAGGCCATGATTAATTTTAGTTTCACTTCCATAACAAATTGGCAAGTGATTGTTTGTAAGCAATTCTCATGCCAAAGGTTACTACAAGTAAATGTTACAAGTAGTTTATAAAAATGGAACTTCATACCACCCAGCTGTAACACTACCTACTAGAATTGCGATACTCTGAGCATGGTCTCGAGACCAACTATAGTATATCCACTAATGGATAGTTGCACCCCTGTTATTGACACTTTTTTTTTCTTGTAGTAGCTGTAAAGGTAAAAATAAACTTAAAATAATGATGTAATGGCTTAGTACTATGTTTACAATTGCAATTCAGATTCATAAACAAATTCACTTTCTGGTCTCCGTTGTGAGATGGACAAGGATGAAAAAGCCATTTGTGAATGATTTTGTGGTTTTGTACCTGTGTGAAGGTCCTCCAGGTGAGAATGGTGAGCCTGGTGAGAGGGGAGAGAAAGGAGATCCTGGACCCCCGGGACCACCTGGAGAAAAGGGCGAACCTTCAAATGATGTCATTGTAGAGGGTAAAGAGCAGTTTTATAAAAACAGAGTTAAAGTGAAATAGAAATTCTGTTTACTCAACCTCAGTGATTCTCAACCCTCAAAGAAATTCTCAGAGTGCACGCTCAACAGTGCATTCTAGCAAATATGATGAAATATGATGTCAGTTTACATTGTAAACTTGATTTCCTAATGTTTATTAATCAAGTTATTTTAGTATAACTTAGTTAAAATCATTTTAAGTAATCTTGGGGCCCTTTTAAAAAACTGAGGCCCCCGGCTCCCAGATTGAGAACCACTGCTCAACCTCATGTCGTTCCAAACTTCCAAAAATAAGATATTTTGAAGAATCTCCGTGCTGCTCTTTTCTACACTATAAAAGCAAATAGTGAAAAGGGACTGTCAGGAAGTGAGGAGTAAAAAACTTTCTCTGTGTCTGAGCTCTCATATCTCATTTGTCCTCATGTATATCAAAACTTGGCACATCAAGACTACTTTGGACTACTTTTTTGGTGCTTTATTTACATTTTTGGTCATTACACTGAGAAAAAAAAAAAAAAATAAAAAAAAAAAAAAAAAAATAAAATATATATATATATATATATATATATATATATATATATATATATATATATATATATATATATATATATACACACACACACACACACACACACACACACACTACCGGTCAAAAGTTTTGAAACACTTGACTGAAATGTTTCTCATAATCTTAAAAATCTTTTGATCTGAAGGCATATGCTTAAATGTTTGAAATTAGTTTTGTAGACAAAAATATAATTGTGCCACCATATTAATTTATTTAATTATAAAACTAACATTTATTTAAAAAAAAAAAAAAAAAAAAGTATTTTAAATTGATGACTTGGACCAAATAATAAAGAAAAGCAGCCAATAAGTGCCCAACATAGATGGGAACTCCTTCAATACTGTTTAAAAAGCATCCCAGGGTGATACCTCAAGAAGTTGGTTGAGAAAATGTCAAGAGTACATTTCTGCAAATTCTAGGCAAAGGGTGACTACTTTGAAGATGCTAAAATATAACATTGGTGTTATAAAAATTTTGGAATAAAATAATTATAAATTATAATAAAGAATGAGTAAGTGTTTCAAAACTTTTGACCGGTACTGTATGTATATATATATATATATATATATATACAGTTGTGCTCAAAAGTTTGCATACCCTGGCAGAAATTGTGACATTTTGGCATTGATTTTGAAAATATGACTGATCATGCAAAAAAAAACTGTCTTTTATATAAGGATAGTGATCATATCAAGCCATTTATTATCACATAGTTATTTGGCTCCTTTTAAATCATAATGATAACAGAAATCACCCAAATGGCCCTGATCAAAAGTTTACATACCCTTGAATGTTTGGCCTTGTTACAGATGGCAATTAAATGGCAATTAAAGTTTAATTTCCCACACCTGTGGCTTTTTAAATTGCAATTAGTGTCTGTGTATAAATAGTCAATGAGTTTGTTAGTGCTCACGTGGATGCACAGAGCAGGCTAGATACTGAACCATGGGGAGTAGAAAAGAGCTGTCAAAAGACCTGCGTAACAAGGTAATGGAACTTTATAAAGATGGAAAAGGATATAAAAAGATATCCAAAGCCTTGAAAATGACAGTCAGTACTGTTCAATCACTTATTAAAAAGTGGAAAATTCGGGGATCTCTTGATACCAAGCCAAGATCACGTAGACCAAGAAAGATTTCAGCCACAACTGCTAGAAGAATTGTTAGGGATACAAAGAAAAACCCACAGGTAACCTCAGGAGAAATACAGGCTGCTCTAGAAAAAGACGGTGTGGTTGTTTCAAGGAGCACAATATGACGATACTTGAACAAAAATGAGCTGCATGGTCGAGTTGCCAGAAAGAAGCCTTTACTGTGCCAATGCCACAAAAAAGCCCGGTTACAATATGCCCGACAACACCTTGACACGCCTCACAGCTTCTGGCACATTGTAATTTGGAGTGACGAGACCAAAATAGAGCTTTATGGTCACAACCATAAGCGCTATGTTCGGAGAGGGGTCAACAAGGCCTATAGTGAAAAGAATACCATCCCCACTGTGAAGCATGGTGGATCACTGATGTTTTGGGGGTGTGTGAGCTCTAAAGGCATGGGAATCTTGTGAAAATTGATGGCAAGATGAATGCAGCATGTTATCAGAAAATACTGGCAGACAATTTGCATTCTTCTGCACGAAAGCTGCACATGGGACGCTCTTAGACTTTCCAGCACGACAATGACCCTAAGCACAAGGTCAAGTTGGCCCTCCAGTGGTTACAGCAGAAAAAGGTGAAGGTTCTGGAGTGGCCATCACAGTCTGCTGACCTTAATATCATCGAGTCACTCTGGGGAGATCTCAAATGTGCGGTTCATGCAAGACGACCAAAGACTTTGCATGACCTGGAGGCATTTTGCCAAGACGAATGGGTAGCTATACCACCTGCAAGAATTTGGGGCCTCATAGACAACTATTACAAAAGACTGCACGCTGTCATTGAAGCTAAAGGGTGCAATACACAGTATTAAGAACTAAGGGTATGCAGACTTCTGAACAGGGGTCATTTCATGATTTCATGGGTTTTATGATTGTGCCATTCTGTTATAACCTACAGTTGAATATGAATCCCATAAGAAATAAAAGAAATGCGTTTTGCCTGCTCACTCATGTTTTCTTTAAAAAATGGTACATATATTACCAATTCTCCAAGGGTATGCAAACTTTTTTGAAAGGATTAAGTACTGTCTACAGTAAATAAGTTAAAGTGTGAACTTAAAAATATTAATTAAAATTTGTTCTCAGTACTCAACTCAATAAGTAAATATTATTTATGATTATTTGTCATCGTTACAATGTGTAATGTATCAATCCTAAAGTAGAAAACCTTGTCATATTTATTAGCTAATTTGAGTAAATTTCACAGGTAAATAAAATAAGTAAATTCTATTTAACTTTTTGAACTTTTTGGTGCATGTTCCCAGCATGCACCAAGCTTGAATAATTGAGCTTGTATGGTTTCACTGTTTGTAAGTATATATTATTAGATTGTGTTTTGATGACCTCTTGTTTTGTGTAGTCTAAAGTTAATTTTCTAGTCAAAATTACCCATTCATGAAAAAAAAAGAAAAAAAAAAAAAAAAGAAAAGAAAAAATCTGTTAATTGTTACCGTCATTGTGTTTTGTGCAACAAGTGTTGAGGTCTGCATGCACAGGTTATATCTTGTTTCTAATGCCAGTAATGCAAGATGATGTTGTCTTATAGACTATATAGCATGCATTGCATTTTCCTGTGGAAGATTTCCGTATGTCATGTGGTACATGATAAAACCTGAGTTTGTAAGTTCAAAATGAGAAATGCTCTAATAAAATGTTCATTTAAATTTTACTAAGTTTATTTAAGTACAATTTGCATCAGATTTTGTAAGTAAAAGTTACTCACTTAATTTACTCAATATTATTTCATGAAGTTAAGTAGATTTTACTTAATTTGATACCATTAAAATGTACTTTTACGTTCCACAGAAGAAAGTCATATAGGTTTGGAATGACAAGTAAATGAATTTTCATTTCTGGATGAACTTTTCTCTTTTTGCAATTTACTAGCAAACATCTTTACATCATGTACTTCTGTGATCACAGCAATGTTTAGCGATATTTATTTCTGCTGTAATCTGCAGGTCCACCTGGTCCAGCGGGACCCCCTGGCCTCCCCGGTCCACCCGGCCCTCCAGGACCCCCTGGGCCCCAGGGTCCCCCAAGACACAGGAACCACAGAGCGCATGTCCACATGGTGAAGGAAACTGTGGGTGAGTGATAAAGTACAATTTAGCAATTAATATCAAGACAGAAAGTCCAAAAATCAGACTGGCTAAAGTATTTCTCCAAATTTTAACATAGTGACATTTCCTCTTTCTCTTTAGGTCACCTGAATTCAGTCCCAAATGATGATACCATCAGCCAGAAAATGGCATCATGGAAGATAAATGGTACCAACCAGAGAAAAATGAGCTGTTCTGTAACTGATGAACTGCCTACATGAACTCGACATTAGATGTGATGGTGTGCATTTGTGTCTGTCAGATTGCATAATAAAGTCCGTGCTGAACCCCAGACACCTAATGAAAATGAGCAGCACGTTTGGAGCATGGATGATGGACACCGCAGCTCAGGATGATGAGAAGATCTGGGTAGCAGAACATTTCTCAGGTACCAAAGAGACAGCATATCTACTCATCAACACATGAAAACTGTTTAAAAACTATCGAATGAGAAACTAAAAGTCAAATCGCTTTTATAAAACACTTACTACATAAAAATAGCATTTTGGACACAAATATTAATACAACATTGTGCCATAGCTGTTAGTATATTGGATGCTTTCTAAGCTTCTTTTAGGATAATATGAGATTTTTGATATGAGATGAGAAATATACATTTATGTCAGATTTTATTTGTGATTGGAAATATGTTTTTTGAACCGTAAACATAGACAACAGTTTTTCAGATTTCAGTTCAGTTATTTGCTTCGCCATGCAAGCAAATAAGAGCTGTACTTAGAAAATAACTGCCCGAAGGCATTACCAAGATGGTCGCTGAGTAAACTGACTTGCCTTAAAGGGATTTTGGCTTTAATGGTTTTCCACCCATTTCATGTGCGCTGATGCTGTATTTTTCAGGTCGAATCATTAAGGAGTATAACAGCATTGCAGCGTTCCAGAACAGCAGCAGTGAATCCATTGACGTCAGGAAGTTTTTCCAAGGTTGCGGCCACACTGTACATAACGGCTCCATATTCTACCACATCGCTGGAACTTCTAATATTGCAAAGTATGGCATGGACAGGTCTTGATAAGACCATGATTTGAAGTTCTTTAAAGGGGTTAGTTCACTTCAGAATGAAAATGCGGTCATCATTTACTCACCCTCATGTTGCTCCAAATGCAAAAGAAATATTTCCATAATGTGCAGTGTTGTTCCATAGGCTTGGGATTGATGCATCGATAATCAGAAAATTTTCCTGATGATTATCGACCTATATCGCCATTTCTTTCAGATATAAATATGGCTAATCGTCGCACAATAGTTTTTGTCTCTTTGTATATTATTCATGCGTCTGGTGAACGACATGGCCCATACTAAAATTTGAAACAATTATTTCTATGAAGGTACGCACACCATTGCAGCCAACCGATATCAAGCTGCGGTGTGCATACCTTCATAGAAAAATAAAGCCCAGCTACGACTCTGGAGGCTGCTCAAAATTCTGTAGCTCCACAGAGCACAACTCATATAGTTTCCATTAAATTCTACCCAAATCATTATCAAAGGACATAGATTTTCTCTAGCCATCACTGGATGATATAGTGTGTATATGATTATTTCATATAGCCGACACAATGTATTTTCAGTTACAAGTACAGTATGTCTTTTTGTGGTTTGACAATGTGAAAGAAACTTATTCAAGGCTACAAACAGTGAAACTAACCTGTAAACTCATCAACGTCACCTTGTTCATTCTTGAAGAAGTACAAACATTTTCGTAACTTTTGTGCGTATGGTGACTAGACTCACAACTTTGGACTGCCACCTGCACCCCATCGAGTCCTTCAGCATTAAATACAGTAAATGTTATATCACCCCCTTGTGGTCTCCCAAAGCTATTGCACCAGACTACATTAAACGGAAGGCCAACTGACAGTGAATTTGTAAGCACGCAAATTAGGCTTCTAATTTAAATGTCGGCGAATGTTAATGTATTGGCGCCTTAATAACGTATTGAGAAAATAATGTGCTGATCAATAATCGATTTAACAATATTTAATGACATTCCTGTTGTTCTTGTAAAGGTAGGTCTGTCAAGCTCCAAAAAATAAATACAAAATAAAATAAAATACCATAACAGTAGTCCATACAAGCCATATAATAGTTGTGTCAAGGCAAAGACCAAAATGTAAAAATAAATTTGTTTAAAAATGTCCTCACTGCCATAGTTTTGAAATCTCATTTGCACTTGCACCCAATTCAAAATGGAGCATCAAGACACGTTGTTGTCAAATATCATTGGTTTTCCTGTGCCACGTCTCTAAATACTCTTATAGTGTTTTTTTCTTTTTAGTATTATAGTTTTTTTAGTGTTTCTTATGGTGTTCCCCCTCATTATAAAAAAGAGCACATTATGATAAAGATTTCTTTTTGTATTCCATGCACTAAAATAATATTTTCAGCCTATTTTTTTAGGATTTATTTTTTTTCAATTTGTTAAGCAAATACCATCTAATTGAATTGTGTAGTTTGAAACAAATTGAAATTAATAAAACTAATTTTTTTATATAAAAATATTTAGGTTTTTAGTTAAAGATAACAATTAAATTTGATGGAATTGTGTTATGAAATTTAAATGAGTAAATCTTAAAATTATTTTTTGTGTGTGTAAAATATAATACAGGTTTGGAACAACGTGAAGGTGAGTAAATGATTACATCATTTTCATTTTTGGGAGAATTATTCCTTTAAAACTACGGGTCTGTGGAGGTACTGCAGGTGTTTAGCAGAAAAGATATTGTATATACAGAATTCTTTTACATTTTCTAACAACAGTATTTTAATGAATATTTACTAATGATCTGATTTAAGTATTAATGTAATGATAATGTTTTAATGAAAGTAATTATAAAGTGTTACAAGAAAATCTAACTTTTTTTCTATTAGGGATCCCTCGGTGGGGTTTCTCTAAGAGTGTAAATGTTGGAAACCTCTGCTTTAAAATGTTTTTTCCTTTTTTAAATAAATTTTATCTTATAACACATCCTTACTCTCCAATATGCACAGGTTTGACCTTCATACAAAGATCTTACACACCCTAAGCATTGAAAACGCCCTGTATCACAACCTGTCCTACCTCCTTCACAACTCAAAGACGTATTTCAAATTAGCAGCAGATGAGAACGGTCTGTGGATCATATTTGCCTCCAGCATAGACGACAACATCATGGTGGCTCGAATGGATGAGAAGACGTTCTCCATCACCAGCTACATCAACACCACCTACCCCAGGACCAAAGCCGGAAACATGTTCATCGCCTGCGGGATCCTCTATGTCACGGATATTAAGGACATAAAGGTGACCTTCGCATTTGACCTCCTGAAAGGGAAGCCTGTCAGTGTCAGCTTGGTTCTGAGGGCACCTGGAGGGCTTCTGGCTATGATCTCATACAACCCCATAGATAAACATCTGTACGTGTGGGACAGCAGCTATGTCAAGTCGTACCAGGTCCGGTTTCTCTCTGATGAATAAAATCATTGGAGTACTTCGTGTTTTGCAGCATTTTGCTTTGTCATGTTTAACCTTTTAGTATTTTTAAGTAAATAATAACTAATGCTTCACTTGCCCAAATGCATTCCAATATTTTTTTCTTGAGTAAATGCTAAATTATGAATAAATGTTTAATCTAGTGTTATTGTCCATGCTGTAAGATGTATTTATCTTCATCTTCATGTATTTATTTGTGTTATGTATAGTTTTGACAGTTATATGGTGCATTTTCCTTTTTTTTATTGCTAACATGTAAACATTTCCTCCAGTTCAATGGGCTTCAATGAGCTAATTTGTCATTTGTAAAATCATTCTTCAAAAATGGTCTTATGAAACATTTACACAGAAATTAGCTCTGCTCGTGTGAGTAGAGGTTTTGTGAATGAGGCTTAAAGTATATAAATAATAAATATAATTATACGTATTTTCTAGGGAATTAGGAATTTTGTACACTCCTCTAACCATTGATGTAAATGTTTTAGAGCTTTACTTTATACAGGGTTCCCACACCTTTTGACCAATAAATTTCCATAATATTTCCTTGATTTTTTTTTTTATTTATTTATTATTTTTCCAGTTGTTCAGATTACTGGATAATGATTTAAAAATAAGATTACAGAGCTTGCACTCACAAAGAGAAAATTATAGACAGGGAAATATTTTAGAGCAGATCATAACTAGAAAAGCTTACATTCACTATAGACATTTCCTTGACTTTTTGAGATTTAACTTATTTCAAGATCTTTTCCAGACCTGGAAATCCTCATTTTTTTAATTCCCTGACATTTACAGATTTTCCATAACCATGGGACCCTGTTCATATTAGAAATTGCAATAATGTGTTTCTTTGTCACAGTTTGAGGTAGGACCCAAACAGTGGCAAGTTTAAAAGTCTTTACTGAAAAATAAAACAAAATACAAAGAAAAATCTCACAATGGATAAAATAACAAAAAGAACTAACAAGGTAACAAGGGGGTGGGGCCTAGACGTGAGACAGGAAAACACATGGCAAACAATCCTTACGGAAGCCATGTGCTCACACATAACACAACTGACAAAACAGAAGAGCACATGGCAAATGAACACTATCATACACCATGTGCTCAAACAAAAAACACAGCACAAAAGACAGACAGAAGAGTGCATGGTGACAAAAATGAATCTGAAGCCATGCGCTCACAAAGACAAGACATAGAGCATAAGTGTCTAGATCCCAACACCAGAACCGAAACCAAACTAGATAGAAGCCAGGATCCAGAAACCATGCTCTGAACGTAAAACACAAAATGGACTGAACAGTGCATGGCAAGGAGATACAACCCCAAACTGTGCGCTCACACAGAAACACAAACAAAGACAGACAGAGCACATGGACAGGAAATAAACCCTAAACCATGTGCTCAACAAAACACATAACATTGATGTCAGGATCACCAACCAATAAATATAACTAACAAAGGTGACAGGATCCTGACATTACCCACCCTCAAAGGGATGCCACCTGGCATCCCAAAAAAAGGGAACATCAAACACAAAACAAGACCAAACAACACACACACACATACACACACACACACAAAACAAAAAAGACTAGGTCATGGCTAGAGACATAGACCAGGGTGGGGGTAGGAAGACGAGACCGAGGTGGAACCAGCAGAACAGCCCAGGGTGGAGCCGGCAGGACAGACCAGGGAGGGAGGGTAGGAGAAACCAGAGGGAAGGCTTCAGAAAGAAGGCAATTTATTAGGAACAACTTAGTAAAACCAATACTAATTAGTCATAATTCCTGTCTTTATATACTGTATGTTTGTGTCTATATATATATGTATATATATATATATATATATATATATATATATATATATATATATATATATATATATAAACTCAGCAAAAAAAGAAACGTCCCTTTTTCAGGACACTGTATTTTAAAGATAATTTTATAAAAATACAAATAACTTTACAGACCTTTATTGTAAAGGTTTAAACAATTTTTTTCCATGTTTGTTCAATGAACCATAAACAATTAATGAACATGCACCTGTAGAACAGTCGTTAAGACACTAACAGCTTACAGACAGTAGGCAATTAAGGTCACATTTATAAAAACTTAGGACACTAAAGAGACCTTTTTACTGACTCTGAAAAAACACCAAAA